>NC_061840.1:4976314-4991314 GCF_019202785.1 Penaeus chinensis
TATATACACATATATATGTGCGTGTGTGTACGTGTATGTCTGTATAACATATATATATATATATATATATATATATATATAAATACACACACATACATATATATATATATACATAATTATATATATACACACACATACATATATATATATATATATATATATATATATATATAAATATATATATATACACATATATACATATACATATATATATACATATATACACATATATATATTTATATATATATATATATATATATATATATATATATATATGTGTGTGTGTGTGTGTGTGTGTGTGTGTGTGTGTGTGTGTGTTTATATATAAATAGATTACAAAATCAAAAATATATACGCCATTTCTCCTAACATTATACAGGACAGACAAATGACCGAGAAAAAAATTATGGTTATGATTATGATTATAAAAATAATGATAATAATGATACCAGTAATAATGATAATAATAATAGTAATAATAATAATATTAATAATAATAGTAATAATGATAATATTAATAAAGAGGATTATTATTATTATTATAATTATTATTATTATTATTACTATTACTATTATTACTATCGTTATTATTATAAGTTACTATTATTATTATTATAATTATCCTTATTTTTTATTATTATTGTTATTATCATTATTATCCTTATCATTGCTTCTATTATTACAATCATTATTATTCATTATCATCATTTCTACTGTTTTACTATCATCATTGTTATCATTATCATTATTACTGTCATCATTGTTATCAGTGTTATAATTATTATCTATGTTATTATTGTCATAATCATCTTTATCATTATTATAATTTTCTTTATTATTATTATCACTATTATCTTTATTATTATTATCACTATTATCTTTATTATAATTATCACTTTTATCTTTACTATTATGATAATTATTTCCTTTATCATTATCACCATAATCATTATTGCCTTTATCATTATTATTATCATCATTATTATCTGTATTATTATTATCATAATTATCTTTATTATCATCATTCTTATTCTTATTCTTATTTTTTGTCTTACTCTTATTCTTATCCTTATTTTTATTCTTATTATCATTGTTATCAACATTATCATTGTAATCATCAATACTATTGTTATCATTACCATTATCATTACTCTCACTATCTTCATTATTATCACTACTACTACTACTACTATTATGATCATAATAGTAGTAGTAGTAGCTTATTATGGCTACGCTTCTCAAGATCTCTATTACGAGTACCGTTCGGCCACCAAGCGCGTGAGTTCGAATCCTGTCCCGTTGATTCGAGATTTGGGGAAGGCTTCGAATCGGGGCCGCGGTCGCCAGCTGCCAAAACCGAGGTCAGTCGAAAGAGGGCGCCGGCCTAGCCCTCGCGAAGGAGGTCGTGACGTAAAACCGAATTATTATTGTTGTTATATAATTATTATTGTTGTTATGTAATCATTATTATCATCATGATGTATGTTATCGCCATTATTGTAATGTTTTATTGTTATCATCATTACTGTTATCATCACCTTTACGGTTATCATCCTCATTATGGTTCTCATCATCATTACTGTTATCATCATAACTGTTATCATCATTACTGTTATCATCATTACTGTTATCATCATTACTGTTATCATCATTGTGGTTATTATCATTATTATTATTATCATCATTATAGTTATCATCATTATTATAATTATTATTTAGATCATCACTATTATCATTATCACTGTTATCATTGTCATTGTTGTGATCATAATAATATTAATAATGATATTAATGATAATGATAATGATAATAATGGTGATACATTATCAGTAATAATAATATTAGTAATAATGATATACGTGATAATGATATACGTAATAATGATATTAGTGATAATGATATTAGTGATAATGATATTAGTGATAATGATATTAGTGATAATGATATTAGTGATAATGATATACGTGATAATGATATACGTGATAATGATATACGTGGTAATGATATAAGTGATAATGATATTAGTGATAATGATATTAGTGATAATGATATTAGTGATAATGATATTAGTGATAATGATATTAGTGATAATGATATACGTGATAATGATATTAGTGATAATGATATACGTGATAATGATATACGTGATAATGATATACTTGATAATGATATACGTGATAATGATATACGTGATAATGATATTAGTGATAATGATATTAGTGATAATGATATTAGTGATAATGATATACGTGATAATGATATACGTGATAATGATATTAGTGATAATGATATTAGTGATAATGATATACGTGATAATGATATTAGTGATAATGATATTAGTGATAATGATATTAGTGATAATGATATATGTGATAATGATATTAGTGATAATGATATACGTGATAATGATATTAGTGATAATGATATTAGTGATAATGATATACGTGATAATGATATACGTGATAATGATATACGTGATAATGATATACGTGATAATGATATTCGTTATAATGATATACGTGATAATGATATACGTGATAATGATATACGTGATAATGATATACGTGATAATGATATTAGTGATAATGATATTAGTGATAATGATATATGTGATAATGATATACGTGATAATGATATACGTGATAATGATATACGTGATAATGATATACGTGATAATGATATACGTGATAATGATATACGTGATAATGATATACGTGATAATGATATACGTGATAATGATATACGTGATAATGATATACGTGATAATGATATTAGTGATAATGATATTAGTGATAATGATATACGTGATAATGATATACGTGATAATGATATTAGTGATAATGATATTAGTGATAATGATATTAGTGATAATGATATACGTGATAATGATATACGTGATAATGATATACGTGATAATGATATACGTGATAATGATATTAGTGATAATGATATTAGTGATAATGATATACGTGATAATGATATACGTGATAATGATATACGTGATAATGATATACGTGATAATGATATTAGTGATAATGATATTAGTGATAATGATATACGTGATAATGATATACGTGATAATGATATACGTGATAATGATATACGTGATAATGATATTAGTGATAATGATATTAGTGATAATGATATTAGTGATAATGATATTAGTGATAATGATATTAGTGATAATGATATTAGTGATAATGATATTAGTGATAATGATATTAGTGATAATGATATTAGTGATAATGATATTAGTGATAATGATATTAGTGATAATGATATACGTGATAATGATATACGTGATAATGATATACGTGATAATGATATACGTGATAATGATATACGTGATAATGATATACGTGATAATGATATACGTGATAATGATATTAGTGATAATGATATTAGTGATAATGATATTAGTGATAATGATATTAGTGATAATGATATACGTGATAATGATATACGTGATAATGATATTAGTGATAATGATATTAGTGATAATGATATACGTGATAATGATATTAGTGATAATGATATACGTGATAATGATATTAGTGATAATGATATTAGTGATAATGATATACGTGATAATGATATTAGTGATAATGATATACGTGATAATGATATACGTGATAATGATATTAGTGATAATGATATTAGTGATAATGATATTAGTGATAATGATATTAGTGATAATGATATACGTGATAATGATATACGTGATAATGATATACGTGATAATGATATACGTGATAATGATATTAGTGATAATGCTATACGTGATAATGATATACGTGATAATGATATACGTGATAATGATATACGTGATAATGATATACGTGATAATGATATTAGTGATAATGATATTAGTGATAATGATATTAGTGATAATGATATACGTGATAATGATATTAGTGATAATGATATACGTGATAATGATATACGTGATAATGATATTAGTGATAATGATATTAGTGATAATGATATTAGTGATAATGATATTAGTGATAATGATATTAGTGATAATGATATACGTGATAATGATATACGTGATAATGATATTAGTGATAATGATATACGTGATAATGATATACGTGATAATGATATACGTGATAATGATATACGTGATAATGATATACGTGATAATGATATTAGTGATAATGATATTAGTGATAATGATATACGTGATAATGATATACGTGATAATGATATACGTGATAATGATATTAGTGATAATGATATTAGTGATAATGATATTAGTGATAATGATATTAGTGATAATGATATTAGTGATAATGATATACATGATAATGATATTAGTGATAATGATATTAGTGATAATGATATTAGTGATAATATCAATAAAAAGCATATTAATAATAATATCAATAATAATATTATTAATTATAATAGTAATTATAATGATATTAACAATAATTATTTTGATAATGATAATATTGATAGAAATGATATTGATAATAACAATAACATCAATGATAATACTAAAATTGATAAAGATATTAATATTAATGATAATAAGAATATTCGTTATGATAATATTAATAATGATAATGATTAATAAAAATTATGTCAAAGATTGTAAATTTAATAATGATAACCTTATCAATAATAATAACAAGATTAATAACAAGAGTAATAACAATAGTATTAATGATCATGATAATAATGATAATAATAATAATAATAATAATAATAAAACAATACAAAATAATATTATTTCTTGTAATAATATTATATAAATGATAATAAAACAACAATAAATATATTAGGAATGATAATGATGATAATAATATTAATAATAACAATAGTAATAATAGTAATATCAATCATAATAATATTAAGAAAATAATACTGATGATAATAATGATGATGATAATGGTGATAGTAACGATGATAGTAACAATGATAGTAATGATAATAATTGTTACTATCGTGGTAATAATAATAATAGTAATTATAACAACAACAATAATAATAACAATGATAATAAAAATAACAATGATAATAAAAATAATGATGATAATAATTACAATAACAATAACAATAATATTGATAATAACAACAACAACAATAATAATGATAATTATAATAATAATAATTACAATAACAATAACAATAATAATAACAATGACAATAATAATAATAATAATAATAATAATAATAATAATAATATTGATCATAATAATCATCATCATAATCATAACAATAATAGTGATAATGATAATAATAAGAACAATAATAACGGTGATAATGAATAATAATAACCATAGTGATGGTAACGATGATAAGGACATTGATAATGTCCTTATAATGATAATGATAATAATAATGACAATGACGATGACAATGACAATGACAATACTAATGCTAATGATAATGATAATGATAATGATAATGATAATGATAATGATAAAGATAATGACAATAACGATAATGATAACGATAGCGATAATGTTAATGACGATGCTAGGTCATCGAATCCCCACTGACAAGCACTTGAATGAAAATTAGGTAGTCTACGAACCAAGAGAGCTTCTGGCATATTTATTTAATATAAATATCTTTTTTTGTATTGCTAGTATTATGTATATTATTATTATTATTATTACTATTATTGATTTTGTTAGCATTACTATTATTGTTTTTGTTAGCATTACTATTATTGTTTTTGTTATCATTACAATTATCTTTTTGTTATCATTACTATTTTTGGAATCATTATTATTATTATTACTATCAATAATACTACCATTGCCATCTCCCTCACTGTATTTCACAATTATTACTTACTATACCATTATTGCATTATTAGTAGTACTATTACTAGCATCTCCACCACTGCCGTGCCATTATCTTATGTGAAATAACTATTCTCATATTATTATTATATATTTTACTGTCGTAGCTTATATTGCTATAACTGTCATTACATTACAAATTTACTAATTACCATAGTTATATTAGCTTGCCCTAGTTATTATCAAAGTAGCTCTGCTAATATAACTATATTTTCTGCCATTTTTCAGTCACAGCCAAACATTAACAGGTAAAGCTAATCGTGTATAAAGCAAACGAGTACAGCATACATTTCCCAGATTAAATTTACATTTCCAGATTAAAGTGTTAACAAAAATGGAAATGAAAATTATATCTCTCATATTCCAAGTGTTCTCTTACACTGAAAGACATTACTGGGACTATCAATCTATTAATTGATAGATTGAACTAAGAGTGTTGAATTCTTTGTGTGTTCCAGTAATGTTTGATATCCATGTGCAAATTTGTATTTCGTGAAGACGAATAGAGAAAAGAAATTAACCTTTGTATAGCAAAGAACATTCCACGTAATGTAATGAGCGTTAAAAGTACATTGGAACAGGAATTGCCAAACTGCCTCCGTTCCCTTCCAAGAGCTCGGAATGAACCTCATTTCGGCCACGGTTCTTCTCCGAGTCCCTGCTTCCCTTGTCCCCTTCCCTCCGCACAAAAAGGCCTATATAACCTGAGAAACTCATTCAACAACAGCGGCTCTCATCATGGAACTCACTTCGGAGAAAGGCGTACAGTGTTCAGAATGTGGCAAATTCTGCCTCAACCAGAAGTCCCTCAAAAGCCACATGACCGAACATAAACCCAAAATTTACCATAATTGCAATATCTGTGATAAGGCGTTTACGACAAAGTATATACGAAACAGGCATATGCTATCCCACACACACGCGCAGTACAAGTGCTTCCAGTGTCGCAAGGTCTTTCTAAGGGAAGACGGCCTCATTCACCACTTGAAGAGGCACGCTGAGGCTCCTCCGGAGGAGTCTAATGTGCAGTGTCTAGAGTGTGGCAATTTCTACCTCAATCAGATGCGCCTTAAGATCCACATGGCCAAGCACAAGCCCAGGACTACCTACAAGTGCGATGTCTGTGAGAAGGTGTTTGCAATAAAGTGGTATCGGGACAGGCACGTGCGTTCACACGGCGATTTGCCGTATAAGTGCTCCCACTGCGACAACGCCTTTTTGATGGAAAAGGACTTTAAGCGCCACGTACAGAAGCATACAGGGGAGAGGACCTATGTTTGCCAAGAATGCGGCAAGGGCTTCCTTGGGAAGTACAGTCTCAACATCCACATGACCACCCACACGGGCGAGGAGCCCTACTCCTGCTCGCGATGCGGCAAGGCCTTCGGCAAGCGATTTAAGTGCACCAAGCACATTCGCCGAGAATGCGGACCTGCAACGAAGGACGGAGAGCGGCTCCCACTCGTCATACGTGCGCCGCCCCCCCGGCCGGCGCAGAAGACGGTCCAGCTAGCTCCTTCAACTGTCTTCTACACCATAATCGCCTCCGACCAGATTGTGAATTTGGGTAACTCCATCATTCTGCCTTGTGAGACAGGCGGCGGACTCTCAAGCACGGTCGGAGTGGAGCATCCTGTGGCCACGCCGGGTGATTCTCAGTATTTAGCCGAGAATGGAATAGACCTAGACACATTCCTGAAGAGGGAGATCGCTGGTTTCCAGCAGTAAATGTAAATGCTTACTTGTCTTCAATAAAAAATATAATTCATAGCCGTATACAATATGGAATGTAAAATAGAATTCCCGAACTTTGAAATATATATAGATAATTGTGAAGGCTTTGTTTATGTTGAAAAACAATGATTATGATATCGACACCCATGTCAAAGCAATGTGTAGTGTAAGGGTATATATCAAAAGTTTATTTATTGTCTATGTACGTTCACGTTTTAAACGAACAAAAAAATTGCTTAATGACAGTAACTTTAACTGTACATAAAATACTGATCATGAATAATTCCAGTATAATGTACAATTATCGTTTAGGTATTTTATTACATCTATTAACATTCCGAAGTTATGATTAAAAGAGTAATTATTTATCCATAATATATATATCTACGGCCCTTGACCTCTCTCTCTCTCTTTCTTTCTATACACACATAAACATACCTCTATATATATACATATACATATATATATGTATATATATATATATATATATATATATATATATATAGAGAGAGAGAGAGAGAGAGAGAGTGAGATAGAAAAATACACACATATATATGTGTGTGTGTATATACATACATATACATACATATATATACACATACATATATATACACATACATATATATACACATACATATATATACACATACATATATATACACATACATATATACACGTATATACATATATGTGTATATGTATGTGTGTACATATATATATATATATGTATATATATATATATATATATATATATATATATATATATATATATATATATATATATATATATAATTTTCATGAAACGGAATGATCACTGAGCTGATCAACCATGGCATCTCAAGCAATCATATTTGGGATGTGGTCAGGAGCTATCAAATAGGCAAAGTGAAGGCCCCCAATTTTACTCTAGTTCCATTTAACTAGGAATGCTACCTCTACCGTTTGTTCGGTATGTTTGACCTTCCGCCAGACACATTCTGCATCTCCGTGAGCTACCGGTTGCACTGATTACCGCCTTCAGCAGAAACCATTGCCCTGCTGCCAACAGCTTTACCGTAACCCTGGTACGGGAAGCTCATAGAGTACTGCCTCTGAACCCCATACACACACACACACACACACACACACACACACACATATATATATATATATATATATATACTTATATATACATATATATAAATATATATTTATATATATGTATGTATAATATACTTATATATATGTGTGTGTGTATGTATGTATGTATATATATACATATATATGATATACATACATATATATATATATATGTATGTATATATATATGTAGATAGATAGATAGATGTGAGTGAGTGAGTGTCTGTATGTATTTATTCATACATATATATATATAAACACACGTATGTGTATGTATGTGCCCATTAAACAAAATATAGGTGAAGAAAAAACGATCTTGCTTAACTAAAAGTGTGAATGTTTATTCAAAGTGTAGGAAAAAAATAAAGCTACGGGTGACCGCAAGACAGACGAAAGTAAAATATAAAATTACTTATTGAGAAACCATAAGTAAAAACTATATGAAAGAAGTTAATTTCAATATAAGAGAATTACTATATTATCATTTAGATTATGAACAGAATCAGATCATTCTTGTCATTTGACAATGCAGACAAAACTTTGTCATTGTTAGAAATTATTAAATAGAGATAAAAAGTATCACCTTATTTGTCTGAAGGAAAAGCATATATCTTCCGTTATTTTTTGCGAATCTTCACCGAACAGCGAACTATAACAGGAAGAAGTGTGAGATACAACTGCCAAACTGAAACTGGAAATATATAGTGAATCCTTAAAAAATACGTTTGTGACGTTGGCTTAAACAGCGTTCGAAGCCACTTTCCGTTGCTCATCTCATCGTTATCTTACAGTAGCATATTCCTACCATGCCATGGCAGTGCCCGTCCCTAAAACCCGTCACACAAGCACCCTTCGTGCCCGGAGCTGCTCAGAATTGACCCTGAAGCGCGCAGCGGGGAGGCCCTTAGTGCCAAGACCTGTCACGGCAAAGGTTCTTCCCGAAGACGGGTTAGCCACGACCTCCTCCGGGGTCATGAAGAGCGTTCCCGAAGTCACGAAGAGGGTGGAGTAGTCGGGTCCCCCCCAGCACACCGAAGTCGGGTTCTTGGCCGGAATGGTGACCCAGCGGAGGATCCTGCCAGACCTGGGGTTCAGGCAGATGACCTGGAGGCGAGGGGAGGATAAAGGGTTGCGACAGATGCACTACACGATGGAAAAAAGAAAGCTTTCATTCTCATTCATTCCTTTTCTACGCGGGCGAGTGATGATAAATGAAGTGGGGTGAAATCTATTGGGAATAGGTTGGTTGGTGGTGGTGCATAACACGATAATAAAATCATGGGAAGGAAATAATAATGATATGCGTCTATGTCGTATATAAAGCAATCGCCTATAATATAGAGATTGTTTTCCGTTAACAAATCAGAGAATTAAAAACCTTAAAGTCTAAACAATGTGTAAGAAAGTGCAGAGAATGACAGGAACATTACCAGGACAAATTTTTATCTCAATAATGATAAGAAAAAATACTTTCACATAAGTTACGTTATGATATTTACACTCTCCTGAAACTATTTTTTGCCAGTCAGCCTTAACCGCCAAAATATGTCCAGCAGAACACTGGTGTAACAACCTCTTTTTCAAAACACCTCGCAAACAAACAATCCTACCAACCTATCTTCTGAACGCTAAGTCGACAAAACAGGACAATAATTACCTGATGTGCACCGAAGGACGCCACCCACAGGTTCCCATCGACGTCGATCGCCATTCCATCCGGAACTTGATCTCTCAGGTCGGCCTTGGCGTAGTCAAGCAGCAGGCGGCGGTTACCTGGGGAGGAGCTAAAATATTTGAGAACGGCATGTGCGTGCGTGTGTGGGTGTGGGTGTGGGTGTGGGTGTGTGTGTGTGTGTGTGTGTGTGTGTGTGTGTGTGTGTGTGTGTGTGTGTGTGTGTGTGTGTGTGTGTGTGTGAGTGAGTGAGTGAGTGAGTGAGTGAGTGAGTGTGTAAGTGAGTGAGTGTGTGTGTGGGTACATTTCATATGGATAATAATTTCTAACGAAAATACTTGATTTCACTTCGTCTCCTCTCACATACTCGGAGAGCCTGCCTCCTCCGCTACTCACTGATGGCTCCGGACTCGTCGTCGTAGTCGAACACGTCGATGGTGCGAGTGTGAGTGTCCACGAAGTAGAAGTTCTTGCGGTCCAGACTCCAGGCCAGGCCGTTGGAGAGGAACACCTGAGGGGGGGGGGGGGGGGGGAGTAAGTAACGGGT
This sequence comes from Penaeus chinensis, assembly GCF_019202785.1. Classification (NCBI taxonomy): domain Eukaryota; kingdom Metazoa; phylum Arthropoda; class Malacostraca; order Decapoda; family Penaeidae; genus Penaeus; species Penaeus chinensis. The sequence goes on from NC_061840.1 coordinate 4,987,206, forward strand.
CTTGCGGATATTTCCATACACTATTTACCTTTCTTTCTTTCTTTCTATTTTGTATGTATATGCTTATTTTTTCGTTCTTTTTCCTTTCGCTTTCTCCCGTTTCACTTTCCTTTTTTCGCTTTCTCTCTTTTTCCTTTTTTTCTTCCTCTCTCTCTCTCTCTCTCTCTCTCTCTCTCTCTCTCTCTCTCTCTCTCTCTCTCTCTCTCTCTCTCTCTCTCTCTCTCTCTCTTCTCTCTCTCTCACATATACGCAGTCAATGTCATAGTGTGAGGACGTACATTCTGACCTCTTGTGACCTTGACCTGGCCTTAAAGGATTCGTGTTACCTTGACAATTAAGGTCATCACAGACTTGCCGGCTGCATATTGCACCCGTGAATGAAAATATTCGCATAATCAATGTGCCCGACAGTAAAGTAGTGATCCAAATAATATACAGTCAAAGAAGATAAGTGAAAAAACCTACGCACGCTAACATATGTGCTTTGAAGGCGCGTCGTGGGTGACCCGTGTATTTATGCAAGCTAGTCAGGAAACGGAGGGCAGGTATGATGTCCTCGTGAGGAAAATATCGGTGGCGGCCTCACGAAAGAACAAGGAAAAAGGCCAAGAGGGACCCCCGGACACCTGTGCGCCCACTCCAGGTCGGATTCTAAACTTGCAAAGAAAGCCATTACACCGGCCACGACACAAGCACCGACAGGAGTTAACGCCCCATCAACTCCACCACCAGTTGCACCACCGACTCCAGCTCCAGCTCAGTCCTCACTACAGCAGGACAAGCAAGAGTCCAACAGTGAAATGAAGGATCAGCTTCAAATGCTGCTCAAGCAAATGGAGCCGATGATGTTCGTGATGCAGCAACAGACTGATCAGCAACCCCAGTTCCAGGAAAGGATGTTTGCGTTTCTCCTCTAGCAACGGTTGCTCAACCTGCAATGGGCCTTGGAAATGGTCTAGTGATAAGTGATGGTCAACAGTTTACAGAAACGCAAGGCAACCCTCTCTCAGTATCCTCACTCTGAAGATGTTCATGTGTGTTGCCTTCAGGAAGTCAGAACTGATGCTCGTCATGTAAAAAATACAGGATACAGAAATCATGATAAACCTAATATTGCTAATCCTTCTCCAAGAGGACTTGGTATTTAAATTAAGAATATAATTCCATCAAAAGTGATCGAGGAGAAACGTGACAACACATGTGCCGAATATCTTGGTGTTAAAATACTTCTTGATGGTAAAACTATCACCGTCATTAATGTATATAATCCACATGATAGTGAAGTGGTACCAAAGCCTCCTTACAGTATGATACATACTGATACTGTCTTATTGTGTGGGGATATTAATGCTCACCATCCTCTCCTGGGCTCTGAGAGAAGCACCATAGGCAAAAGCAATAAGTTTATTATGACTTTTTTCAAAACACTAGTGACCCAATACATCTATTATGCCCCTCATTACCTAGGTGTCGCATTATATTCTCATTCAAGTTTTTGATAAAGGGAATATGTTATCCAGAGGTTCAGCAAAAAGTGTGCTTCTATTGGAATCATAACCAACCCTATCAAGACTAAGTACATTTCCAAATCTCATAAACTGCAATACATTCCAAGGTTAGGTGGACAAGTTATTGCAAAAACTGACTTGGTGTCATGATGATTGCTCCCTACCTCTTGCCCCGCAACTCTCGCTTCACACAAGAAATTGTTCAAACCATTAAGGAACGTTGCTTGGAACGTTTAAGACCCTTACTATGCATAAGTAACAGACACATAGGTACCTCCCTAAGAGTCCTACGGTTGATGTACATATCCTTTGTTAGATCCATAATAGACCATGCGATCCCAGTTCTTAGTATGTTGCCACAGAATAGTCTCAAACCCCTTGAATTCCTACAAAACAATTCTTGGCTGTCCAATGCTAAAGGTCTTGTCATGTAGACCTCCCTTCAGTTTACAGTTGTATCAACCAAGTCAACGTCATACTCGGCATCAGACTCCTGCTTCTCCAGTCCATACAAGTTTCAATATATTAAGCATTTTGCTTTTTTCTACCATTACTTACTTTGTTGCTCAAAAACTGCATCCTATCGATTAAACAGCACTGTCCAGAGACCAGCACTTGTTAATTACATTAATTTTATTATAGACAGTAGTCTTGTCTTGGAATATGATTAATGATATAAAAGTTTTTTTTACCAACAAGGTGATATGTGAATAATGTAAACACAATGGCACAGCCCTTCAGGCATGTATAATATACGTTTGACTGACAGCTCTCAACAAAAATAGAAGCATAGCCAATTTGGATAGATACTATAGCGTCTTACCCTGGCTTTTTGCAGGGCATGTACACTGTTCTGTAAATATTTTTTTACCAAATCAAAATCTCTTTCTCTCTCACTCTTCTTTTTATCTTTCTACCTCCCTCCCCCCTCTCTCTCTCCCCCTCCCCCTCCTCTCTCTCTCTCTCTCTCTTCCTCCCTCTCTCCCCCCCCCCCTCTCTCTCTCTCTCTCTCTCTCTCTCTCTCTCTCTCTCTCTCTCTCTCTCTCTCTCTCTCTCTCCTCTCTCTCTCTCTCTCTCTCTCTCTTCCTCCCCCTCTCTCTCTCTCTCTCTCTTCCTCTTCTCTCTCTCTCTCTCTCTCTCTCTCTCTCTCTCTCTCTCTCTCTCTCTCTCCTCTCTCTCTCTCTCTCTCTCTCCTCTCTCTCTCTCTCTCTCTCTCTCTCTCTCTCTCTCTCTCTCTCTCTCTCTCTCTCTCTCTCTCTCTCTCTCTCTCTCTCTCTTTTTCTCCCTCTCTCCCCTTCCCCCCCTATCTCTCTTAATGCTCACCATCCTCTCCGGGGCTCTAAGAGAAGCACCTCTCCCTCCCTCCCTCTCCCTCTCCCCCCTTCTCTCTCTCTCTCTCTCTCTCTCTCTCTCTCTCTCTCCTTCCCTCCCTCCCTCCTTCCCTCCTTCCCTCTATCTCCCTCCCTCTCTCCCTCCCTCCCTCCCTCCCCCTCTCTCTCTCTCTCTCTCTCTCTCTCTCTCTCTCTCTCTCTCTCTCTCTCTCTCTCTCTCTCTCTCTCTCCCTCCCTCCCTCCCTCCCTCCCTCCCTCCCTCCCTCCCTCCCTCCCTCCCTCCCCCTCTCTCTCCCTCCCTCCCTCCCACTCCCTCTCTCTCTCTTACCGGGGCCCATTTAGTGACAACGAGGTTACTGTCCATCCTATACAGCGCCGAAGCATTAGCCTCCGTCGCTTCTTTGCCTTCGTCCAACAGGGACACCGTGCCTGCCAAGGAGGTAGAGGGCGCGGGTTTAAATAGGATTTGATTTATGAACTGCGTGTATACAATCGTCAAGGAGATAGAGAGTGCGGGGTTAAATAGGATTTACATTATAAACTGCGTGTATACAATCGTCGTGTCTGTCGAGGAGATAGAGAGTGCGGGGGTAAATAGGAATCCGTAAGAAAAACATTAACTACAGTGAGAAAATGTCTCGACTTTAAATTTGGTAATGCAGCCTTTAAGATAACATCTATTTTAATAAAGGTAATCAGAATAACGTAGAAGATGCAAGTTTAGAAATATGATAATGGTGAGGATGTCGAATATAACAATGGTAATGATGACGAATGTGACAATGGTGGTGATGATTAATATAACAATGGTGTTGATGACGAATATGACAATAGTCATGATGATGAGTCTGATAATGGTAACAATGACGAATATTATACTGGTGATGATAACCAAAATGATACTGGTGATGATGAAACAATAAAGCACATGCTAATGCCAGTGCCACCCGCGTCCCCCTCCCTCCCTCACCCACCTGCCCAGAGTCGTCCTCGAGGGTCGCACTTGGCGTCGTTGAAGCCGAAGTCGCTGGTCGTGTGGACGGACTTCGCGGTCGTGTTGTGGTCGTCGGGATCCCGGGTCGTCCAGCGCAGGAACGACAAGTCCTTCCCCGTCACGGCCACGTACAGGTCGGCCTCGGCTTCCACGGGGATCGCGGCTGTCACCAGGTCGTTGGGGCCGCCGGTCTCGCCTGGGGAGTTTTGCAGGTCAGGAGGTCTTTGAAGTTTTACTGGTTATTCAGTTGTTTTTTTTTTATAAGTTTTATAGGTT
>NC_061840.1:4996314-5016314 GCF_019202785.1 Penaeus chinensis
GAGGAAGGGGAAGTGAGTGATTGACCCAACAAGAAGTTGTTTTTCTTGGATTTTGTTTTCATATAAAAAAATATTTAAATAAAAAATCTTCTCACGTGTAATTTGTTGTTTATTCCAAAAATATTTCTTCAAACACCATGATATAGTAACAATAATAACTTCGAATTAAGATTATCAAATTCTACTGATTTTATTTTATCAACTTGATGGACACTGACCACATCAATGAATGAGGTCCCTCTGTAAACAGCGTCGGGACTGGGAACACGGACTGGGAAACGCAAGGAGTGCTGAACATAAAGGAACTGAGGAACACAGGTGCACCAGTAATTTCAGAAAACTGTTTAATTAATGGACTAGGACAAATAGGTATTGGGCGATTCAGGAAAACCATTACAGCAGTGCGAGTACTGCATAACCCCGTGTAAAATGTGCTGTCCCCTTCCATTTTTCACTTTGATCTTAGGAACAAATTGGATACATTGTTTCTGCTTGTAACTTGTGAACAAATATTCACAAACTAAGTAGATACAATGAGTTATACATCTGTCAAATCAATATTCAGACTAAAATATTAGGAACCATCAAAAAAGTTGGTCTCGTGTCAATGTGAACGTAGGGGGTATGTTCGCAGAGAAACGTTTACTAGGCCGCGAGATGATGCGGTAGGATGGCCAATTCCTTTCTGCCCCGACTTTGACCCCAACATGCTGACGTCAGCATATCAGTACTCATTCACAGCTGAGTCGACTGAGAGGGGCGGTGGCCGGGCGATATGATAAATGTAGCATCTCATGTCATACGATTAACATCCCATTATAAATCCTGGTTTTATTAGCCGCTGGAGCCCTTAGTTTTCACTTGGGAATCGGGCAGTAGTTCCGGTGGATGACCTCACTAAAGATTGAATTTCAACGTAGCTTACGCTCATTTTATTAATGGGGAGCCCTACTCGCTGAATTATACATAACTGCCATAGTCTGTTGATTTCTCATTATCGTTAGTTTAGAAAAAGTCTCTCACTGAGCCAGTAACAGACTGTTCCTATCTCCTGACTTGGGCCTACATTGTACCGACTTAGGAATCACATGAACTGCTCTCACACAAGATTTTCCCAGTAATGGATTCTTCTCTCTTCATTGTAAGATCATTTGCGAATAACGTTTGAGAAAAAAAGTATTAGTGTCTATGAAACTCTTATCGTCCTCAACAAACCATTTATTTTACAACTGTTTACAAGTTTTTATACATATTTCAAAGATACCTCAATATACCAACAAAACAAATATATGTATTCATAAGTATTTATAAACTGACTTGCACACAAGTATTTAAAAATCAGTCCCATTATTTGGCAATTTTCGCTCTCAGCAGATTCATATCAGCCTTGAACATGGTAGGAGGAACACCTCTCACTCCCAGACCCGTGATGGCGAAAGTTCCTCCCTCTCTCGGCTCAGCAGCCAGCTGTTCCTCCGTCAGGCCGGTCTGCGCAGAGGTGACGAAGAGGGTGCTGTAGTCGGGGCCGCCCCAGCACACGGACGTGGTGAGCTGGGCGGGGAGCTCCACCGTGCGGAGAATCTTGCCGGCGTTGGGGTCGACGCAGATCACCTGCAGGAGGAAGGGTGGCGGAGGGGCGGAACGAGGCTTAGAAATGGGCTAAGAATGTCATCAAATTTCAATGTTGGTAAGGGTGATTTAAGTGAATAGAAAATAATTCAGTACGTTTAGGCTCTGCTAGAATTTCGCTTTAGGTAAAGATGATTTAAGCGAATAGATCTTATGTCCAAAGCCAGAATAAATCATTAATCACTGGTATGTGTGCGAGTCTATATACACACAAACACACATATTGATAAATAAATAGATATACCTGTTGTACGGTACAGTTGGTCTTTATATACTTGTATTTTGTGTGAGACCTTATCATTACTATTGCTGTAATTATCATTATTATCATAATTATTATTCATGTTCATTCCCGTAATCACTTCTATACCCATCATTATCATCATCTCCATCACCATAATCATTACATCATACTAATCATCACCACCATCACCATTACTTCCATGAGCATCACATCACCAGCACCTCGACACCATCATCACCATCTGCTTTACCTTTTTGCCGTAGAAGTTCGCAACCCACAGATGGCCCGCCTCGTCGATGCACATTCCGTCTGGGATGTCCTTCTGCAGTCCTGCCGCCTTGTACCCGATGACAGTCCGACGGTTGGCTAAAAGAAGGATTTATTGGCAGGGAAACCGATGGCCATGCAGCTTTATATGAAGAATTGTTGTTGGTTGTATTTTAGAATGGTATACATAATAATTATTGCCATTCATCTGAGCCTAATTCTTAGAGCACTAATACAATTGGAGAACTTATTATCAATAGAATCAAATTTTACAATACAAAAAGGATTTAGGCAAAAATCCTTCATTACTGATATAATGCAGACTAAAATCCACTGCTGTTAATATAACCACTACCAAAGTTTAGACTAAACATATGTCATTATCACTATTATTACAACCATTAGTAATTCGTTTGAGCTTTTTAATGCATTATTTCCCTATATATTTTCTAGCACGTCAGAGGCCCCATGTAGCTTATATATATATATGAAAATTATTCAACTCACACTTCTTGAGATATCCGCTAGTTTGTCACTATAAAGTAACACTTCAACATTCATCTAAAAAAAAATATTAACAGTAATGGAATCAAGACCCCGGTTGATGAATAGTGTGTAGGATATAGAAAAATATTCTAAGTTGCAATTTGCAAAATCACTTATCTGCATAGAAGAAATGGTTGACAGAATTAGCATTTAGTAAACTTGTTAAGGTTTATTATCTCCCGTTGGTAAGCATATGCTACTAAACAACAGCTTTGTAAAAGGGAATCGACATATTTATGGATTTCTCTCCCCCCCCCACCCAACGAAGTCTTCATCATCAACGGTCCTTGAAACAAACTAACTCTCTAAGCTTTGCAAAAGAACATTGACAACTGAAAGAAGGAGGAATAAAACGAAAAAAATGAATACTATGAATAAGAATAGACATCAAGAATAAGACAGTCATGGCCTCAAAATATGAACAGAAACGAGGAGTGGTAGAAAATGGGAATAAGGACAAGACACAGAAAATGGAATTCTAGACGGGAACTAAGACATTAAAAATTATCAGAAAAAAATGAATGAGAAATAGAAAGAAGAATTCTACATTTGTCCCGATGACCCCTGTTCATACGCACAAATGCTGCCAGTGTTGTCATCATAGTCAAAGGCTTCGACGCAGAATGTACAGGAATCAATGTAGTAAAATGTTTTCTTGTCGTGACTCCAGGCCAGGCCGTTGGCTATGGAGATCTGCGAACATGGCGGGACTAGTGATCACTAAATTCCTCAGAGAAATGTGTGAAAGTTTAGAAATGTTATCATTGGTCAGGTGCAAGTTTTGTTTTGGTTTGCTATGGACGTGATTTTATTATGCATCAATTATGAACAAACTGAAATAGAAATACTCTAGATAATTATGCTTCATATACTCACACACACATTTATAAGACATGCATATGCGTTTAAATACATATATATATACATACATATGTGTATATATATACATATATACAGTACACACACACACACATATATATGGGGTTACATACAAGAACAACACATTCATTTATAAAAATAATGAGTTGCAGCCCTCACCTTGCCGACCATGTGGGAGAGCTGGAGGTCGTGGCCGAGGCGGAAAAGCGAGCCCTGGTGAAGCCGAGGTTCGCCGGGGGTCGACTCGAAGCCCATCGTGCCTGGAAAAGGGCATGGGAAGTTTCTGTGATTGAAAAAAAAGGTATAACTCGTAATAATTAAAGATGAATACATTGCGTGTATGCACGCGCGCGCGCACGCACGCACGCACGCACGCACACACACATATATGTAGTGTGTGTGTGTGTTCATGTTTTTTTATGCATAAATACTTATGCTTAGGAAGCTTCTTTCACATTTTCCTGGGCAAATTGGCGCTAACAAAACATCCGAATCAGGGCAATTAAGATCAGAATTCTTTCCCATTCGTTCCGAGTCCGTACCTGCCCAGAGGCGCCCTTGAGGGTCGCACTTGCCGTCGTTTAAACGGTTTGTAGGGCTCTGGTGGTCGACGGTGTGCAGGACGGCCTTCGCCTTCACTGTGTGTCGGTCCGGGTCTGAGACCGCCCACCTGACGACGGCCAGGGAGCGGCCCAGACCCACCAGGAACAGGTCGCGGTCGCCCTCCACGGGGATCACCAGGGACACGCTGGGGCCCGACTCATCTGCCTCTGTTCGAAGAGGAGTATGCGTTACGTGGCTTCCGTTTGGGGAAGTGTTTGGAGTTAAGGTTGAAAAATAAACAAAGTTCTTTATTTTTTCTTCGATTGCTGAAAAAAAAAAAAAAAAAATGCCGTGTCAGGTCTAAGCATCTGTCGGATGTTCGGAGACTCATATCGAGTCCCACTCCCAAACACCTACCGACGTGGAGAACCTGATGCCTCCCCGTCTCGAGGAACACCCTGTGGACGTCGCCGCCGACGATGTCCACGAAGAGGAGCGCCTTGTCCTCCTGCGACCAATAGGGACCCTCGCCCAGCCCCACGGAAGGAGCCACCTGCTTGATCTCTACGCCCGACATTCTCTTCGTCTTCCACAGGTACCTGGAATGACACGAAAGTGTCAGCACATATGCAGTACATCAGTACTAAAAATAATTGCGATTGCATTTCTCATTCAGTGAAATCATGAAATCATGCTGCGTCGTGATTTGTGTGTAGGCCAAAGGTCTATCTATTAAAGTAATTTATTTGACCTTGGAGAAGGCGCTACTCGCAAGATAGGCTTGACCAAGGGCTTTACAAGTACTTAAATAGACCTTGGGCATGACAATCGCCGAGGTCGCTGAACAGATGGGATAACTGTGATAAAATCGCAGGCTTGGTCATCATCTAGAGTAGTCGGAGTAAACTATAAGAGTAACAGCCTATAGCGTACTAAAGGCCGTGTTATGCTATCATCTTATCAAAATTCATTAGGCGGGCGGGGGAGGGGTCCCACTGTAGGGTTTGCCTTGGGCGTAGGCACCGGCACCGTAAATGGCACTCACTCTTGGTTTTAAAGGAGATTTTTAATCCAATACAATAATGATGCGACTTTATTATGTCTCTAAAATTATTTAAGATGAGTAAAGTAGCACAGATGCATCTCCTAACAACAAGAATAAGGTGTTACTAAAGCAAAAATATGATGATGATTAAAGTGTAGATGACATACATGAAAACTATAATAAATGGTAATAAATGAAGAAAACTAAATCAAATAATGAACGAATAACACAATATTCTAGTACAAATTATGATCTAAACATTTATTGACTGCTTCGTCTCTTGCCTCAGCGTTAAAAACAAAACTGCATATTTTGTGCACTCGGTATCATACTAACATTTCAGTAGAAACAAAGGAAAGGTTATGGTTAATAATAACCCCCCACATACAAAAAAAAAAAAAAAAAAAAAAAAAAAAAAAAAAAAAAAAAAAAAAGTTTAAACATACTGAACATCTGATGTTACATAACTTTGGCAGTGATACTAAGAACCTTAGTATATTCCCCTCATACACTCTCTTGCCCTGTCAGTTAATCTTATATGTACATGTGTGAGTCACTAGTTTCATATTGCCATGTTTAGCTATAATTATAAAGCTATTTAAATAGAAATGAGAATAATATTTTCCCTCCAAAAATCAAGGAAAAAGATTAACAGGTGAGACAGGTAGAACTAATAATGACCTACTTAGTGACTAAGCACTTGTGGAGCCAACGGCATGTTTAAACACAATTATTACACAAAAAATACATGGCATTACATACATGGCATGTATATATTATAATACATCCCAGCACAAAAATATCAAAGATACCAGTTAACGACAATTAAAGAAATCACATCATGACAAATTGCCATTCCCTCATCTAGAATTACAGATTATACACACGTTATACAATGTCACATTCACCTTAACTATCGTAGAATCAGAGAACACTAAAGAGATGGTTTGAGTCGAGTTCTCGTCCACAACACAAGGGGGAAGCAGTTGCCAACTACTTCCATTCTCGGCGATGCCACGATAAGACGTGATATCGCCCGATTACTAACTTGGAGATGTAAGCTTGAATACTCATTTGCTGAAGTTGTCTTGTACATATTGAGAAATTTTGTATTTGATGTTTGCAAGTTGGTGATTCGTTTTAAAATATCTAATAGAAACTGATTCATTCGGTGCAAAAATAATGATGCACGATGCCTATCTCTGTGTGCTTCTGTCAGGCATGTTCGTGTGGAAGAGAATAAAATGTATTCATTTGTTTGTGTGAGAGCGAGCCAAAAAAGAAAGAAAAAAGTTGATGTTCACACTAAAGCAAAGAGAAGAGAGAAAGAGAGAGAGACATTTAGATAGACAATAAAGAGAGGGAGAGCGAGAGCAAGCGAACGAAAGAAACAGACAGAGACCTAAGCAGAGATAGAAACGGGATATTCTCTCTCTCTGTCTCTGTCTCTCTATCTCTCTCCTCTTTCTTCTCTCTCTTCTCTCTCTCTCTCTCTCTCTCTCTCTCTCTCTCTCTCTCTCTCTCTCTCTCTCTCTCTCTCTCTCTCTCTCTCTCTCTCTCTCTCTCTCTCTCTCTCTTCTCTCTTCTCTCTTCTCTCTTCTCTCTTCTCTCTCTCTCTTCTCTCTCTCTCTCTCTCTCTCTCTCTCTCTCTCTCTCTCTCTCTCTCTCTCTCTCTCTCTCTCTCTCACACACACACACACACACACACACACACACACACACACACACACACACACACACACACACACACACACACACAGAGAGAAAGAGAGAGAGAGAGAGAGAGAGAGAGAGAGAGAGAGAGAGAGAGAGAGAGAGAGAGAGAGAGAGAGAGAGAGTGAGTGAGTCAGGGAGAAAAAAAAAATAGTTTTATCTAGTGGTGATAAAGATAATATTGTTCTAAACGCCCCATTGAGGAACCAGCCACTGCTATCGCTCACGTCAGACTCTACCAGACACCATGTTTAGGCGATGGGAAAAGTGTAAAGGGAGAAGACAGGCATATTGGTATGGAACCGAAGGAGAGAAATGCATAGGCCTACTATATGGATTTTTATTATTTAATCACTTGAACTCTTGTATGATAAAGGAATTTAATCTGCTGTAGCTCTACTGATAACTAAAAATCCCAAAACGAAAGGAAAGAAAAGGGAAAAGTAAGGCCTTTATTTCACTGTGGGATATGCAGATATGCTGTTTTCCTATTTGTCTCTATTATACCCATCTATCTTATTTATCCGATTAACCATTCGTCACCCCCTTACTCATTATTGTCATGGGGTGGGGGTGGGGGTGGGGTTGGAGACGGGGAATGAGGCTTAAGTAATTTTGAAAGGCTGACCATGTGTCAATCAGGTACGGCTCCAGGGACCCATGGGCACGGTATTCCCTTGCCCCTCATGGGGACGCAGAGGGATGAACATTTTATGTTGCCCCATATTTCAGGCTTACTATGGCCAGTAATACAGGTTTTGTACCCTTCTTAGGGGCATTGTGGCTTGCCCCTTTATAAACTAGCCTCCCTGAATCTAATTCCTCTGGTTTACTGACCCCTGACTCTCCTTCCATCACGGCTACAACCACTGCTAATTCACCCCCCTCGTCGACATTTCCCGTCAGTTCAAACCATCCCGAATCATCTACCTCCAAAAGACGCGCTTTCCACAACCCAATATTCTTAAACCTGTCTCTTGCCCAATCGTCTACATTTCCTACAACCTCATCTCTTATTACAACTCTTCAACCCCATTGCACTCCTCCTCTACCTCCTGTCCTTGCCCCTATGCAATTCCCATCTCTTCAAACCTTCTGAGCACTTTGTTTAGCCCAGCCAAGTGGGACCAATTTTTTTTTTTTTTTTTGTAATTTCCGCTACAGCCCCTTATTCTGACAATGCCTTCCTCTTTCAACAATTCCTCCAAAAACAAGTAGGCAAAGTTTCTTTCTGCAGCCGTTCCGATCGTTCACGCCTTGTCACAGTTACATCCCAGTTAGTCCCAAGTCTATGCAATACCTACTGTGGTTGATCTCACTGGTAAACCTATCTCTGTCCAACCCCACTCCTCTCTTTAAACTTGTACAGGATCTGTTTCAATGTGCCCAGCTGATTGTCCTGTCTACGACAAGGATTGGTCAGACTGTGAAGATGACCCACTTGCATGCCTCACTGACTATGATGCAGCATCAGCACAGTGCTACATTATCCCCCCTAGAGGCCGCCGTAAGTCCCACATCAGTATTGCCAAGATTACCTTCCGTAGACATAACTTTCCTCATAAGGCCTATGTCGGCGGAGAATCTTGCCATGTCAGACCGTATCGACCTCCATCTCGTCAATGCCAGAAATGTTCGCGTTTTGGCCACCCTGCAAAACACTGTCGCTCCACAGCTCGCTGCCCTCTACTCATATGTGCCCAGCCTGATCATGACCGTTCGAATTGCCCTGCACAACCATGTGCATGTGCCAATTATGTGGCTCCCATAATGTATTTTATAGGAACTGCCCTGCCTACAAGTTTGAGTCTGAGGTGGCAGTTCTCAGCTTGAAACTTAGCCTCACTCTTACACGTCGATGAGGTTTCCTATCACTTTCTACTCCAGTACTATCCATCGCTCCATTCCTCCCCCCTCTACCCAATACCCTACATCTTGCACTGTACCTCTCATTCCTACTCCCCACCTTTCCACCTCTAATTCCCCTATTTCCTAGTCAAATTCCTTTTCCATTCTAAATCCAGATACTCCAATATCCACAACTCCCCCTATGTCTGTTCCTCCTCGCCTCACCTATCGCACTAGACAAGCTAAACGTTCCACCCCATATTCGCCTACCACATCAATCCCTACACCTATATCTTCTACTCCTCATATGCCTATAGACTCTTCACCTCCCCATAATAAATCCTTCTTTTCCTCACCTTGAAACTTCCAGAGCATGACCCAAGGAAATGCTCCTCTCTCTCAACTATCCTCCAATTAATCTATCCCATTCCATCTGCATTCAAAGTGACTGCCAACATCCATCCTCCTCTTCATACTCCCCCTATCCTTCTCCCCCCACTCCCTCCCAACACACCCCACCTTCTCCTCCTCCCCTACACCAACCCCACCTTCTTTCCTAATATCCCTCCCTCTCCCTCCTGGATACTCACGTGAATTCCTTTTGTCACAACAATGTCCCCCTCTGGACCCTTCGTCTCCTGATGAATCTCCTGACACTAAACCTCCCCCTGATCCCCTCCCTCTTTCCCTGGGCTCTCCTGCTACTTCTGCAACACCCATTCATTCTTTCTCTCCATAATTTACTTCACCTTTCAAACCATTCCGTTCACTTTGACATGAATACCCAATCCTTTACATGCCTTGATTTTCGTCTGGTCCTCCACTGGTCAGTTCTATACACCTTCATTATAGTGATCACTTCCCTATTCTCCTTTCTTCTACTTTCCAACCTCCCTCGCTGGTGCTTTGACAGGGTTGATTGGCATACCTTTACTGCTCTCTCTACCTTTGATCTTCCCCCTTCATCATTCTCTTCCATTTTAGACATGCTTCTATACTTCACAGCCAATAGGTAAATGCAGCCTATGCAGCCATTCCCCGAACTTCCCAACCTTGTAAATATGTTCCATGGTGGAACCTAAATGTACTTAAGTGCTTCACAAACAGCTGGCGAAATTATGTTTCCTCATAAAACCCATAATAGCCTCATCTCTGACCCTCTTCAAGTAGCTACTGAACTTGGTGCCAATTTTAGCCAGGTCAGTAGCGGCTCTCACCCTTCTCCTTTCTTCTCTTCAATAAAATCAGACAAAGAGCACACTCCCATCTTCTTCCTGTCCTCTGCAGAATCTTATAATGCACATTTTCTTCTGATATCTATTATACATTATAGTCATGCTGCATTACCCACGAAGGCCCAGACGGCATACATTACCATTCATTACAACACCTTTCACCTAAGTCCTTGTCTTTCCTTCTTTCAATTTTCAATAACATATGGACGACTAGAAATTGTCCTCCCCAATGGCGAGAAGCCCTTGTACTACCTTAACTAAAACCAAACAAACTTTATCTCTCCTAATCACTTTGGATTTCGTTGCGGCCGAAACACAGGTAATCTCCTAGTCTACCTCGGAACACAAATGACATCAGCATTTGCACTCTGTAATTCAGCATCTAGAAAAGTAATATAATACCACATGGCGCGACCATATCCTTCAACAACTATCTTCCCGTGGCACATGCAGAAACATGGGTGTTTTCATAAAGTCCTTTCATCCTGATTGCACCTTCCGTGTCAGATTTGCCTCTTCTACTTTCTCTTCTTTCCCTCAAGTCGAAGGTGTCTCACAAGGCAGTGTACTCAGCACCACACTATTTCTCATTGCTGTAAAAGGATTGGTTTCAGCTCTTCCACCAGGAATCTGGTCATCACTATACGGAGATGATTTAGCCGTCTTTGCCTCTGGTCCTTCCATACCTGCTCTGCATCAGCTCCTCCAGGTTGCAATAACTTCAGTCTCTTCTTGGGCTACCAATCACGGGTTTCGATTTTCTAAAAACCTTTTCCATCCTCTTTTCTTGTTCACGTACAGGCCTCCACTCTTTCCATATGATGCTTTCTTTCAGTTCTGTCCTTCAAGCAAATTCCTTGGTGTCATTTTTGACATTATATTCTTTCTGTAAAAGAAAAAGCCTGCTGTCGCCTTCGACTCTTACAGATTTTCATACATAACCTGGGGTTCAGACTGCAAAACACTCCTTCATCTCCACACTACCCTAATCTCCCCATCCTTGATTATGGCTGTCACATATACTCCTTTGCCTCTGCCTCCCTTATCACTCACCTTGACACAATCCAATATGTCTTTGTTTAGCCCTAGGCGTCCGTCGGTCCTCTCCAGTTGAGAGCTTATATACTGAATCAGGCCTGTCACCCCTTTCTCGACTTTCTCGTTTTCATCAATTTTCTCTCTCCAAGCTAACTGTCCCTCAGTCTCTTCTTCATACTTGCTTCTCCTTTCCACGTTTACCTGCCCCTTTACCTGTTCGTATGGATGCTCTGCTTTCCCATTCACCCATCCATCATCTCCGATCCCTTCCCAATCTTTCCCTCCCTGGCTAATATCCTGTCATTGCTCTTCTATTTCCCCTGATCTACCCAAAACATCCCACCTCTTATCCTTCTCAAACATATTCTTGCACATGTCTATACAAACGACTCCAAATTCACCTCGGGTAATGGTTTCGCCATAGTCTTTCCTTCTCACACATACAACTTCCCCCTTCCTCCTGAATCGAGCCTCCTTACGTAAGAACTGTATGCTATCCCTTTCGCTTTACAACGCATGTCTTCCATCTCTCCTTCATCCTTCACCATCTTCACTGACTCACGAACTCAATATCACCCATACAATCCATACAGCCTATCAACCCTATAGTTGTTTTATCCGTCTACATGACCGAAAACAGTGAAGTTTTGCTGGATACCCAGCCATGTCAGGATACCCTGCAGTGTAAAAACAGATGCCTTGGCACGATCTGCCGCCTTGTCCATAACCAACCAACCGCGCTTTTCATGCATTCCAGCCACTGACTACAACCGCTACTTTAAAACTTTTCTCTATAACCGTTGGCAATCCTTCTGGTCAAGTTTGACCACCAATAAATTGCAAACCATAAAACCTTCCATCTCTCTTTGCGTCGGCTTCATACCATCAGAACAGACTGTGGGAAACTGCCTTGGCCTGTTTACTAATAGGTCACACCCGCCTAAAGCATTCCTACCTAATGTCACGCTCCAACCCATCCCTATGTTCCACATGCAATGTTCCTCTTTGAGTCCTATATATTCTACTATCCTGCCCTCACTGAAACCCATACCTTACTTGTTCTCTCTTCCCCCCCAACCTGTCGAACATCCTCAGGGAATCCCCCATTTTTTCCACTGACAACCTGTTCTTCCTCCCTTCTTCAGACGCATAAATACTCTCCATCTGATCTAATCGCCCTTTGTCCTCAACCCTTCCCCCTTCTATCAGTCCTTTTCTACCCCATTTACTCCCTTTCTCTCTACCCTTTTCACTACCATATAATCTGATAATGCCATATGACTGTTGAAATCGAAAACATCTTGTTCTGATAAAGAACTCTTTTAAACCACTCTCAGCACAATACTTTTAGACCTTTGGTGTCTAGCACATTTATTTGTTTAGAACATTACATATTAACCCATTCGTCACAAACCAGGTAGATATTTCGTGGAGATGAGCTGAGCAAGGGGACTCGTTCTTTGGATGATACAAAGGGCATACTGTATAGCAGGCCCCTCTCCATTCTCGTACGATGGACTGCAGCGGGAAAGACCAGAGACACGAATACAGGCCGTGGTGTCTCAGAGTCGCCACTCCTCGGCCAGACCTTCACAGTTGGCGGTCTGTTTCTCTTCCTGTAAAAGACTTTTGTATTTTTTAGTCTTATTATCAGAATTTTGGAGACTTTGGGCACCACCTGTCGTATACAAACGTCCCGTAGAACAATCTCAACTCGTTTTGTGTCTTTCACAGGCATGGCGGATGTGTCTGATAGAGCTGGTTTAAGTTTCCATATGTTAGCTTTGGAAAATCTCGATCTTTGTCTAAACTGATGTTTTATTTTTGGTTAAAAGAGGGATTGTTTATATATTTAAGACATTTTCCATCATCTCTTTTCTATTCGTTGAAATCATCTGGTTTCCATCGCTATAATTATATAGAACCTTTTTCCGACAACATATATTTTTATGTCAAATCAGACTCTACCACGTTGATGTAACTTTCCCTCTGAACCCAACAACAACTATCAGGCCAAGATATCAATATACTGGGCTCGAAATTACAGCAATATTAAGCTACATACGTTTTGTTGACTGCTATAGACCTCGGCATTTTTCCTGTTGTGCCGTAACTACGCCCCTGTACACACACACACGCACACACACGCTCTCCAGTTCATTCCAGTTCAGTGAGCTTTGCGAAGGAGACTAAGGCGGGACTTAGTTCCCAGGTCGGTCTGTCTATCCTCGTGAGCGGTCCGAACAAGCGAGCCAATAGGAGTAACATTTACAGTGTGGATTTGTGTGTTTGGATGATAGCTAACAGAATAGGAAAAAACTGTCGTAAGGGAGAGAAACAGTTAATGTATGTAAAGGAAACAAAAAAAAAAAAAAAAAAAAAAAAAACAATAATTAAGTCAATATTAAATCATATAGCATGCGCAAATAATGAACACTGATATCAGAAACTAAACAAAATCAAGAAATGTGTGTGGACGGAGATCATCCTCTGGTGACTTGCAAGGTCAGCTGTCAGATGCCTTGAAGCTTAGTCTGAAGCCGGTGCGTTTGTATAATGATATTTTCTTAATAATATGCAGATCATTCTTCGCATATCCTTCTCCTTATCTTTATCTGTTCTCTCTCTCTCTCTCTCTCTCTCTCTCTCTCTCTCTCTCTCTCTCTCTCTCTCTCTCTCTCTCTCTCTCTCTCTCTCTCTCTCTCTCTCTCTCTCTCTCCGTCCCTCTGTCCATCCCTTCCTCCCACCCTCTCTCTTTCCTTTCCTAACTTCCTTTCTCCCTCCATACACTTTTCTCCCCCCCCCCTCTCTCAAGCATATTGCAAATTTAAATACTTAAATGCAACATCAATCGTAAATATCCATCAATGGCGATTCAGTCAACAAACCTATAATTAACGAGCAGCTCTTCCACATAAGCAATTTTAAATAGACGACAATACAGCTTGTGTCAGAATCATCTCATGGCATGAGATGGAATAAAAGGTGAAATCCTCTTTTAAGAACACATGAGTGTTTTTTTTTTTTCTCCATACATATATACAAGATGGAAGCGCACGGCAAAAGTACGATGCTTATTAAAAGTTCGAAACTGGTTTCTTGTCCTTGAGGCTACAAGCATACACCATCAACATACATGTTTCATTATCATCCATGATTATTTTATCTTTCAAGAGAAACATAGCTTGAGAGTACAGAATATTCGATATTCACTTTCCTTTCCTTTCGAGTCTCTCTCTCCCTCTCTCACTCTTAGACTGTCTCTTTCTCTCTCTCCTCTCTCTCTCTCTCTCTCTCTCTCTCTCTCTCGCTCTCATTCTTAGTCTCTGTTTCTGTCTCACTCTCTCATAGTTAGAATCTCTCTCTCTCTCTCTCTCTCTCTCTCTCTCTCTCTCTCTCTCTCTCTCTCTCTCTCTCTCTCTCTCTCTCTCTCTCTCTCTCTCTCTCTCTCTCTCTCTCTCTCTCTCTCTCTCTCTCTCTCTCTCTGCATGCTTGTCAATATGTCATTCCGTCTGTCCGTCTCCTTCTCCTCTCCCCCTCTCCCTCTATCTCTTCTACCGTTCCATCTTTCCTTCTCCACTTTTCTAAAACTCTCTCTCCAGGACAGGCTTTTCCCGTCTCTGTAGATGTGGCATTAACCTATTTATTTACCTCTTGTTGCCAAGCCGCGAGGGAAGTTTGGTTAGCGGACATGATGCTTCCAGCGATTACACTTTCCGCCCGTTCTTCCACACAATTTACATGACTACACAAATCCATTAACTTACGGAATGACAATCAAACCAACACACTTCTCTATCATAATCCGCATTTCAAAAAGTCACTTTAACCACATGCACATTGCCAACATTAATTATAACCTTGATGGAAAACACAAACAAGTGAAATATAGGCAACTTTTGCGGGCAGGCTGGATCGCGGTGACGTCACGCGAACTTGTTTACAGCGACCAGTCCTTCCCCGAACGCCGAGGCAGAGGGACCGGCAGCGATCTCGGGACACCCAGCTTCTTTGGTAAGAAGATCGAGTAGAGTCTAAGCCGGATTAACTTTGGGACCCTGGGGTTGAAACATTCTATGGAGGTTCCCTTAAAGAAGAAATGGTAAAATTGTCTTGGTTGTTGTGAGCGACGACGCGGACTTATTTAAAAAAAAACGTTTTTTGTATGATATATATTGCTAATGTGGAGTCTGAGAATTATTATTTAAATTTGAATTAAAATTTATATATGATTATTTTACAACCTCAAATCCAATTAGAATTTAAAATTTGTATTTTAAAAGTATGTCATTAACGTGTATGTCAGTGGAAGTTTGTTTATGCACACATGCAGTCTTAGTCTGTCTTGCAGAGGTCCTGCGGCTATAACCCCAGTTCCTACCTTTCTGAATCTGGTATTGAGAGAGGTTAATTCTTCTCTAGTCAACTGTTGCAATTTGTTATGTAATCTTTTATCTCGACAGTTCAGTAGAATTACATTAACCAGTCCCGGTTATTATAAAGCAATGTTGTTTAGGAGATCCAAACTGAGATGGGAATTAAAGCTATGATAAAACAAACTATGGAAATTATTGCAATGAAAAACGATAACGACAATAGCAAAATAAATAAGAATAAAAATAATAATCAGAACTATCACGAAAACCATCGGTCGCAAGGGAATAGTGACTATTTCGAAGGACTTCTACAATAATAATAATAATAACAACAATAACAATAATAACAACAGTGACAACAGAGCAACATCAATATTATTCATAATAGAAGTAATATTGATAACTCCATTAATGATATTAATAACAATGGTAATGATAATAATAAATATAATGATAAGGCTAATTATAAGAGTAATGATGATGCTGGACAAAAGGTGAAGCTTTTGTTTGTCACAGCCAAGCGAAACGGGTCCTGTGGAAGGAACCTTGTAATACCTAACGGAATGCTTCGGCAAAAGGTCGTTGGCCTATCTTGGCGCAAAGGTGCAGTTATTGTGGCCATTTTAAATTGCTCATTTTCTTCTCAACATTTTCACTGACTAGATTGCTTTCAGGTCGTTCTGTCACACGTCTCGAGATAAGCAATGGGGCCGTGATTGAGATAAGACTGATATAAGTGACATTGTTGTGTGCAGTGGTGCTGGCAAGTTCACTGTCAGGGACTGTACTGTGGTTTTGTTGCGTGCTCGCTCTCTCCCTCTCTCTCTCTCTCTCTCTCTCTCTCTCTCTCTCTCTCTCTCTCTCTCTCTCTCTCTCTCTCTCTCTCTCTCTCTCTCCCCCCCTCCCTCCCTCCCTCCCTCCCCCCTCCCTCCCTCCCCCCCCCCCCCTCCCCTCCCCCCTCCCCCTCCCCTCCCCCCTCTCTCTCCCTCTCCCTCCCCCTCTCTCTCCCTCTTCCTCCCCCTCTCCCTCCCCCTCTCTCTCCCTCTCCCTCCCCCTCTCTCTCCCTCTCCCTCCCCCTCTCTCCCTCTCCCTCCCCCTCTCTCTCCCTCTCCCTCCCCCTCTCTCTCCCTCTCCCTCCCCCTCTCTCTCCCTCTCCCTCCCCCTCTCTCTCCCTCTCCCTCCCCCTCTCTCTCCCTCTCCCTCCCCCTCTCTCTCCCTCCCCCTCCCTCCCCCTCTCTCTCCCTCTCCCTTCCCCTCTCTCTCCCTCTCCCTTCCCCTCTCTCTCCCTCTCCCTCCCCCCTCTCTCCCTCTCCCTCCCCCTCTCTCTCCCTCTCCCTCCCCCTCTCTCTCCCTCTCCCTCCTCCCTCTCCCTCTCCTCCCCCTCCCTCTCCTCTCCCCTCCCTCTCCTCCCTCTCTCTCCTCCCTCCCCTCTCCTCCCCCTCTCCCTCCCTCCTCTCCCTCTCTCCCTCCCTCTCCCTCCCCTCCTCCCCCTCTCTCCCTCCCCTCCTCTCCTCTCTCCCTCCCCCTCTCTCTCCCTCTCCCTCCCCCTCTCTCTCTCTCCCCTCCCCTCCCCTCTCCTCTCCTCCCTCTCCCCTCCCCCTCTCTCTCCCTCTCCCTCCCCCTCTCTCCTCCCTCTCCCCTCCCCTCTCCTCTCCTCCCCCTCCCTCCCTCCCCTCCCTCTCCCTCTCCCTCCCCCCTCTCTCCCTCTCCCCCTCTCTCCCTCCCTCCCCTCTCTCCCTCTCCCTCCCCCTCTCTCTCCCTCTCCCTCCCCTCCTCCCTCTCTCCCTCTCTCCTCTCCTCCCCTCTCTCCCTCTCCCCTCCCCCTCTCTCTCCCTCTCCTCCCCCTCTCTCCCTCTCCCTCCCTCCCCTCTCTCTCATCCCTCTCCCCCTCTCTCTCCCTCTCCCTCCCCCCCCTCTCTCTCCCCCTCCTCCCTCTCTCCCTCCCCCCCGCTCTGCTCCCTCTCCTCCCCCTCTCTTCCCTCTCCCTCCCCCTCTCCCTCCCCCTCCTCTCCCTCTCCCCCCCCCTCTCTCCTCTCCTCCCCCTCCCGCCTCTCCCTCCCCCTCTCTCCCTCTCTCCCCCCTCTCTCTCCCTCTCCCTCCCCCTCTCCTCCCCTCTCTCTCCCCTCTCCCTCCCCTCTCTCTCCCTCTCCCTCCCCCTCTCTCTCCTCTCCTCTCCCTCCCTCTCCCTCCCCCCTCTCTCCGCTCCCTCTCTCTCCTCCTCTCCCTCCCCTCTCTCTCCCTCCCCCCTCTCTAGCCCTCTCCATCTTCCCCCCTCCCTCTCCTCCCTCTCTCCCTCCCCTCCCTCTCTCCCCTCTCCCTCCCCCTCTCCCTCCCTCTCCCTCCCCCTCTTTCTCCTCTCCCCTCTCCCTCCCTCTCCCTCCCCCTACTCTCTCCCTCTCCCTCTCCCTCCCTCTCCCCTCTTCTCCCTCTCCCCCTCTCTCCCTCTCTCTCTCCCTCTCTCTCTCTCTCCCTCTCTCTCCCTCTCCCTCTCCCTCTCCCGCTCCCTCTCTCTCCCTCCTCTCCCCTCTCTCCCCCTCTCTCTCCCTCTCCCTCTCCCTCTCCCTCTCTCCCCTCTCTCCTCCCTGTCCCTCTCCCTCTCTCTCCCTCTCCCTCCCCCTCTCTCTCCCTCTCCCTCCCCCTCTCTCTCCCCTCCCCCTCTCTCACCCTCTCTCCCTCCCCTCTCCCCCCCTCTCTCCCCCTCTCTCCCTCCTCCCTCTCCCCTCCCCCTCTCTCTCCCCCTCTCTCTCCCTCTCCCTACCCTCCCCCTCTCTCTCCCTCCCTCTCTCCTCTCCCTCCCTCTCCCTCTCTCTCCCTCTCCCTCCCTCTCTCTCTCCTCTCCCTCCCTCTCTCTCTCCTCTCTCCTCTCCCTCTCCTCTCTCTCTCTCTCTCCCTCTCCCTCTCTCTCCTCTCATCTCTCTCTCCTCTCTCTCTCCCTCCTCTCTCTCCCTCTCACTCCTCTCTCTCCCCTCTCTCGCCTCGGCCCTCTCATCTCTCTCCCTCCCCTCCCCTCTCTCTCCCTCCTCTCCCCTCCCTCCCCTCCCTCTCTCTCCCTCTCTCTCCCATCCTCTCTCCCTCTCCTCCTCCCTCTCCCCTTTCTCCCTCCCTCTCTCTCCCTCTCCCTCCCTCTCTCTCCCTCTCTCTCTCCCTCTCCCTCTCTCTCTCCCTCTCCCTCTCCCTCTCCCTCCCTCTCTCTCTCTCTCTCTCCCTCTCCCTCTCCCTCTCCCTCCCTCTCCCCTCTCTCTCCCTCTCCCCTCTCCCTCCCTTTCCCTTTCCCTCCTTTTCCCTCCCTTTCTCTCTCCCTCTCCCTCTCCCTCTCCCTCTCCCTCCCTTTCCCTCTCTCTCTCCCTCCCTTTCCCTCTCCCTCCTTTTCCCTCTCCCTCCTTTTCCCTCTTCCTCTCCCCTCTCCCCTCTCCCTCCCTCCCTCCCTCCCTCCCTCCCTCCCTCCCTCTCTTCCTCTCTTCCC
Source organism: Penaeus chinensis (assembly GCF_019202785.1). Taxonomy (NCBI): domain Eukaryota; kingdom Metazoa; phylum Arthropoda; class Malacostraca; order Decapoda; family Penaeidae; genus Penaeus; species Penaeus chinensis. The sequence goes on from NC_061840.1 coordinate 5,015,141, forward strand.
CCCTCCCCCCCCCCTCTCTCTCTCCCTCCCTCCCTCCCTCCCTCTCCCATTCGATAACACCAAACCAAGCGGTGACCCTAAGCTAACCCTGCCGCCTCGCTTGCAGAACGAGAGAGTGCCCCTGCCAACGCCACTGCCAACGCCCCTGCCAACATGAGTACCAACGAGAAGGTCGAGCAACTGCCCGTCCCGTGCATGCTGCTGGGGGAGGGCCCGCACTGGCTCGAGGACCTGCAAGCCATCCTCTACGTGGACGTCTTCAGCAAGGCCCTCCGGCGCCACTTCGTCGACACCGGCAGGCATCAGGTCCTCACGCTAGGTAGGGCATCACGCTAGGTAGGGCATCACGCTAGGTAGGGCATCAGGCCAAGTAGGATATCGCGCAAGGTAGGGCATTGCGTTAGGGTATCGCGCTCGGTAGGGCATCATGGTAGGTAGGGCATCACGCTAGGTAGGGCATCACGCTAGGTAGGGCATCGCGCTTGGTAGGGCAATACGCTCGGTTGAGCATCGCGCTAGGTTGGGCATCACGCTCGGTTGAGCATCGCGCTAGGTTGGGCATCACGCTTGGTTGAGTATCGCGCAAGGTAGGGCATGGCGCTCGGCTGGGCATCACGCTTGGTAGGATATCGCGCTAGGGTATCAGGCTAAGTAGGCCATCAGTAGGGCATCGCGCTAGGTAGGGCATAACGCTAGGTAGGGCGTCACACTAGGTAAGACATCGCACTAGGTAAGACATCGCACTAGGTAGGACATCGCACTAGGTAGGGCATCGCGCTAGGTAGGGCGTCACGCGAGAAAGGGCATCAGGCTAGGTCAGGCATCGCGCTAGGAGGTAAAGCACCGCGCTTGGTAGGACATCAAACGAAGTTGGGCATCGCGATCAGCAGGGCATGGAGGTCCTTACTCTCTTAACCTTGAGCAGGGTGCAGGGTCGGCCACGCGCCGATGGCGGCGATGGGGTGAAAGTGCTTGCAATGTGATGGCCGTGGTGTGTGTGTGTGTGTGTGTGTGTGTGTGTGTGTGTGTGTGTGTGTGTGTGTGTGTGTGTGTGTGTGTGTGTGTGTGTGTGTGTGCGTGTGTGCGTGTATATGTGTGTGCGTGTTCGTGTGCGTGCGTGCGTCCGTTCCGTGTTTCTGTTCGTACCTTTACCTGTATCTGACCCAGTGTCTGT
>NC_061840.1:5018814-5021314 GCF_019202785.1 Penaeus chinensis
CTCTCGATTCAGGGAGGGTCTGCAGCTTTTGATTATTTTGTTATTATCCTATTTTTTTATAATAATGAGAGGGTATTTTTTTCTTAGTTTGGTTGTGCGTGTTTGTTTCAAAAGATAATGAACATGAATTACATATCCAAATGACACACTTAATATTCGCTTGAAGAGTGAGAGTAAATCCATATAAGAATCTTGTAGCATATTTTACACCATAGCTTGATTGGTTAGGTGTTACGTGTTAATTTAAGTTAGGATTAATCTCTTGAAAGATGACTGGATAGTTTCCTTGTTTTGCATGTCTGTCGGGCTTTCCTGACCCGCAAGTGTTTTCTCACCCTCTCCCTTTATCTCTAGGTAATTTGCGTGGACCCGAAGGCAGGCAAAGTCATCAAGCAGGTCCCTATCCCCTCGAAGAACGTGACCTCGGTATGCTGGGGGGGAGCTGATTACTCCACGCTCTACGTCACTTCAGGAACCCTCAAGATGTCCAAGGAGGAGGTGGCTGCTAACCCTTCCTCCGGAGGTACCTTCGCCGTTTCGGGCCTGGGCACGAAGGGCCTCCCGCCTGTCGCCTTCAAGGTCGACCTCGAGAAGCTCCGGGCAAAGATGGCTGCGTGAAGGCCTCCTCCAAGATATCCGAGGCAGTAGTCTCCGCTCCGATCCAGTTCCTTTACTGTTCACACATATATTTATCGCGTATGTCAATCAGTGCCAAAAAAGGTTAACATTATTAGCATGAACATCATTAAGTAAAACAGATTCACATCAGTGACAGAGGTGAAGATATCGTCGACTTATTATAATCTGGATTAAGTCTATCACTTTTGTCTCATCTTATAAATGCTTTAAGCTGTATTTTATTTCCCATAAAACTTGAGCAAATTCTTCCTTTTATCTACATCCATTTATGTTTTGTATAAGTTCATCCAAGTGAACATCATTATAATTGCCATCAGAGACTCGTGCATACAGTATTTACTGTAAGGATTTCAGAGTCGAATATCAAGATACCTGTATATGCACATCGTATCTTAAATGTATAATGGTTAATATTTAAAACAAATAAATGTGCTTAAATAAACAAATTGTATGGAACTTAAATTTTTCTGCATTAACTGAGCACCATAAGATTCCGTAACTGAGCATTTAAGCCTATTTTGCTAAGAATAAAAACCCTAAGCAATCTGCTCAGTCACTAACCACATAAAATGACCATTTATAACATTTCCATTAAAAAGTAATCATATTTATTGTAAATTCAAAAAATGAACGAGATATAGGACCAAATCTTTCTGTACTTGTTTCGTCTTCTATAGGATGACACAATTTGGGAGGTATTCTCCAGATAAAAGTGTATTCACTGTTATAGATAATTACATTATTCACTGATAGATAAGGTACTGTATTCACCAATTGCAGATAGTCAAATACCTTATGCTGTTGCTAATGAATATTAGACAAGAATTAAGTTTTCTCCTTATACTTGGGGGGAAAAGAGGGGGAGAGGGGGGAGGGAGTGACACAGACAGACAGACAGACAGACAGACAGATAGATATAGAGAGAGAGATAGAGAGATAGAGAGAGAGATAGATAGATAGATAGATAGATAGATAGAGAGACAGACAGATATACGGAAGACAGAGACAGACAGATATACGGAAGACAGAGACAGACAGAGACAGACAGATATACGGAAGACAGAGAGAGAATCACAGTATTCTAAAAGCTTAAACCTAGATGCACAGGAATTTTGAAAAACAAATCTAAAATCCTTAGCCAAATGTACATGGCAGTCAAACCAGACCGCAGCAGATGCTATATATACCTGTGGCAGTTATTGGGTTAACATAACAGATTTCTCAAGTTCCTTCACCATTGTAAAAGGATCATGTTTTCAGATTTCCATTAAACGAATGACCAGTCTTGCCAAACCAGTTCAAACTTAACTGGTGCTACTTTTCCATTACTGGCTATAGAACTGCAATCAAAGTAATTTTCATCATAAGAAGTAGTTGAAGGTGACAAAAAAATGTCAACCACAGAGATTTCAAACTATTAAATTACCAAAGAAAAAAATATCCAATGGTACCACATACTCGAGCCAAAATTCCCTTGAGATTCCTTTAGTCCAACAAATACAGGCAATCAAACTGGCAGTAAGCAGTTTCCCTTTCTAAGACAGTTGTAACTCCAGCTTGGAGAATTATGGCCATGGGAATGTGCATCCCTTGAAACCTAGCAGTCACCATTTTAACTTGAAATGTCTCCTGCTTGTTGGCAAAAAAAAATATAACATTATGGGAAGTGTTTTTGATGTACAGTGAATAACTTAGGATTGCTAGTTATTATGGAAACAAGTTTTTTTTTGTTTTTTTTTTTGTAATACATGCACGGTCCTTTATGTAATAATTTCTTTTCAATTAATGAAATACAATAAGAATATTTTTGGAAAAAAGACAACAGATAATTAATTACACTAATTAATCTGACTTTTCTATA
>NC_061840.1:5026314-5028814 GCF_019202785.1 Penaeus chinensis
TGAAAATGATAGAATAGGAGACATAAAATCAGGTCAAGAAATGCCTAGGAGAGTGAAGGCTTTAAGTTTCTGAGTTTGCATGTGACAGAATAAGGCAGAATGGATGTTGAAAGTAATCATACAAAACAGTGTGGATGGAACAACTGGAAGAAGATATCGGGAATGCTATGCACGAGCAGAATGAACATGATATTGAAGAGTAAAGTGTATAAATCTGTGGTTAGACCAGCAATGCTCTATGGATCAGAAATGTGGCTTATAAAACAGGCCCAAAAGAGGAAAACAGAACTGGCTGAGGTGCACATGCTGAGCTGGATGTGTGGTGTCACAAGGAGAGAAAAGATAAGGAATGAAATAGTAAAGAGGAACAGTGAAGGGCGTATAGCTTAATAAAAAGCTACGTACGGAAAAGCAGATTACGGTGGTTTGGTCATATAAAGAAAAGGGATACTGACTATATCTGAAGTAGAGGAAAGAAGGAGTAGAGGAAGGCCAAAAATGAGATGAAAAGACAGGATCACGAGTGACATCAAAGCAAAATATTTGAGTGCTGAAGAAGTGAATAACAGAACTGGGTCGAGAACACTAGTCAGGATTAGCAACCCCATATAGGAATGGGACACAGCTACAGTAAAAGAAGAATATATTCAAAACCTCAAACAAATAATTATAACAAAGAAGAAAATATAAAGAAAATGAAAATGAAAAAGAAAAGGGAAGGGAAAATAAAAGACACAGAAACATGAGTAAATACGCAAAAGAGAAACAAAAAAACTAAAAATCTCAAATAAACTCTATCATAACCATGCTTAGCCCCAAGCCACCAGTGATAGCATGTACATACATGCCATGTCCACTGTGAGTTTAATCTATTAATTGTTTTTACACATAGATGGGTCCACAAGTACCAAGTCGCCAATGAGCCAATTCTGCGTATTACCTGTCTCACCTGTTTACCCTTTACCTTGAAAATATTTTCTGGTATTGCTGTTTGTGATGTAAATATTATAATAATTATAAAGTCTGTAACAAAAATAAGATCACTATTTAGATCATTAATAATAGAAGTGTTTTTCCTATGAACTCAAGGAAAGGTGATATCAGGTGAGGCACTTGCAGAGCCATCTATGTGTAGAGACATTTCACAAAACAATACAACAGAGATCACCACATTTTCCTGGGGCTTTTGGGTTAATAGCTCAAACCTACCTAACTCTTTCTCTCTCCTAATATAGAGCATGAACCCCAGGAGTCCTGACCCCACGAGGCCAGTGAACAGGAGGGACTTCCATGTGATTGGCCCCTTCCCCTTTGTTACATCTTCTCTCCTTGGGGGCTGGCTGGGAGGGGGTGTAGAAAAAGTTCTTGTGGTCCTAAGGAGGGTTAGTGATGGCTGGGGATACCTCTGAAAGTGAGTGAGAAGTTTAAGAAATGTCCTTAGCTGAAAGGGCCATTGTATAATATTTTCTACAAAATATTTTCTTTGTGGTACTCTCTCTTTGGTCTGAAGGCAACCACTATCCTTTTATATACATTGTATTCAGCAGATGAGCAAACTAACAAAGCCCCACAGCTTACATTTCTATTTTACATTAACCCAATGCTACCGGGCATGGCATGTACATGCATGCCATGCCCACTGTGAGTTTACTTAATTAATTGTATTTACACATAAATGGGTACACTTGAACTAAGGCAGAAATTGCTTATTATAGTAATTATAATGTCTATAATAAAAATAACACCATTGATATTCACAGCAATAGTAAAACAAAAAGGTTTTCCCAGCAATTCAAGGACATGTGAAATCAGGTAAGGTTACAAGATCTATTAATTGATTCCTTTGTGGATAAGCACAATCAGTGCCATCTATGTGCAGAGACATTTCACAAAAAAAATTAAAATGAGCACAGCATTTTCCTGGCAGCACTGGGTTAAGCAGAAATAAAGGAACTCAATACATTTTGTGGTAAATGAAACTAAGACAACCACACCTATTTTTTTAGTTATTTTCCTCTTTTCCCCTTTAATCTTGGATGTTTAAGGAATATTCAGCTCTTTACTACTTTACTAGGGGTATGCAGAACCATCTGGTATTCGTAGGAAGCTAACAGTATTGCTTACATTCAAGATGTTTTGAGAAAACAAAGTTTGTAGTTTATAAACTTTACCAACATCTACAAACACGAGTCTACAAACCTATGATAAATCCATGCCCTTTCATAAGAGCAGGGGAGGGCATGAAGTTACCAGGGAGAGTGCAGGGTAAAATACAAATATACCAAAGCCATCACATAATAATATTGTATAATGCTGCTTTAAATAAATATTGACAAATTCTCTGTATATAATAGGTATTTTACCTCGCAAATCCCCTGGTACCATTCATGCCTCCCTTTGCTGTCAGGGCCATGATTGCGGGTATTAAGGGAGTTTCCAAGGCATAATCTCTATATATCTGGGTAGTCGAGAGGGAGAGGAATCCATCGATACCAATATC
>NC_061840.1:5036314-5058814 GCF_019202785.1 Penaeus chinensis
AGCAGGTTGCGTTTGTGTGTCTGAGCCGAAGAGCGGACCGCCGACCACTCGGGGAAAAAAACAATGGCGACACATTCCAACTGAAACACGGCTTAATAGTTCACTGCCGAGTTTGGCATCCTCTCGCGTTTTTGTAATCTATCCGTCAACTCGTCTTGATTTATTAACGCCATGTGTATTTTTCTTTACATACTTTTTTTTTCGAGTTTCCTGCTTAGCCGAGTCTTTGTTTACTAACATCATTATGTGAACTACTTTCAGTTTTCATTATTTTGTCTACTGCATGTTCTTACGTCTTTAGAACATCAATATTTATATAGATTGCCGTCAAGAATATCACAAATCTATCCGCACTAAACTGTTTATGCAATAAATCGTGCAATGTGTACATAATTACAACGCCATTGCACGTGACTGACCATCGGAATTTGTTTGGATATATTTACTCAGTTGCAGGATAGTCTATTACGATGGCCACCTTTTGCATATATTTTCCGTGTGGCCATTTTCATTCTAATAAGCAGTATATGTGGGTTTCTTAAAAATTGTTTAGATATGCAATAACATTTTCAGCGAAAAAAATATATTTGAGCTTCATCTAGCTGTCATGCGAGATTTTTTTGTGTATTATTTTGGACTACTTATGCAGCAGTGGTTATTCCGTGGTATCTAAATAACAACTCAACTAAAATTATGATGCACGAACTCTTTCATATTCATGGATGTGTGAGGCCACAGACGCGTGTGTGTCCGAGGATGCGTTTGTGTGTGTATAGGAGTCAATGTATAAAATGAGCGTGTATTGAAAACTAAATTAGTTAAAAAAAAACACTAATTCTTCTGAAAATCTACATACTATGAGCAACAGGTGGAATAAAAACACATGTTTAAATTTGGTCCATTTTATTATCAAATGGCACGTGTATATCACAAGGGGAGTACAATAAAAATACTTGAGCTATGCAACCTCCTTCGGCACTGATTAAAAAACACTATTGATCTTTATTGGCACAAGAAAACGATTTTTTTTAAAAATCATATAACAAAAAAATACATTCAAGGCCCTATACTTCCTCTTATCTCATGAACAAAATGAAATGAAAAGAAATAAAATAAAATAAAACAAAAAAATAAATACGATTTTTTTCACTCAAGAACATTGTCCAACACGTGAAGGTTTCCAAGCAGTCTTTACTTATTTGGCATAACGTCATCTTTCCAACCTGAAACACTTGGCTGCACTTCACTACCCTGACTTCCCAACGTTTGTTATTCTGAGGTTTTGGCACTTCGTTGCATCTGTATTTGGAAGATCAGTTGTACAAAAAAGTGTAAAAAAATTATATTGAATGGTTATAAAAATGCTTATAAAATAGGTTTATTTCTCTTTTTTTCTCTCTCTTTTAAAAACTGCCCTCAATAAGAAAGCCAACAGTAACAAGAAATAAAAACTTTTTTTATTTACTCTTCATGTACGGATGTTACACGCAGTTCGTGTGGAAGAAAAGGGCACGGGGACTGGGGAGAGGGGACCGGGAGGGGAGGATGGGGGATAGGGGTGGGGGAGGGGTGATGTCCATCATAACAAGAAAAAAAGCAGCCTAGATTGTACAGCTCCTGAGATGTTGGGTGCGTTTATGGCACTAGTTTACAATAGGGCACAGCTTGGCACTCCGGGGGCTAGCTGGGTTGGGCACGGCGGTGAGGCTCAGGGCGTGACAGAAGGGGGAGGGGGCCGCGAGATCCAGGGCGCCTGCGACACATCCTCTCGTCGACCTCCTCCCGATCATCTCGTAAGGCACAAGTGAGGAGTGGTAGAGGGAGGAGAGTTGGGGGAGCGGTAGGGGGAAGAGAGGTGGGGGGGAGTGGGAGGTTCGGGTTGATGACGATGGGGGTAAAGAGTCCACCGGGGGAGAAGTGCCCCCGGCGGTAAGGCACAAGTTGCACCATCAACCTTTTTTTCCATATTCACTGTCAACTGTGTACAAAGGCCGCGGCGAGTGCTCCGAGGCACTGCCCGGCCGGACTGAAAGGCGTCGAAGGAGAAAGCGAGGAAGAGGCCAAGTTTGAACTAGCGCTGAGTGTGTGCGGGTGAGGGGGGGAAAGGGGGTGGGGGCCCTGATGACCCGTTAGTTCTTTTAAACTACAGTGAAAAGATAATGAAAAAAATGCATTATTCTGGGTCCCGCATCCACCCGTGACCTCACCCCAAAGGAGGTCATGTCAGGACAACACAGGTGATACAGGCACTTAAACTTAACAGCTCTAAGTCATGTACAACTATTTACATAAGGCATTCATTTCTGTATTTTTTTTAAAAACAAATTAGAATCGAGTTCCATTAAGCATACGAAACAAAAAACATTCTCATTCCCTCTTCACAAGACATTAAATAAAAAAGAAACACACCAAAAGACACACCCTGTTGGTCAATGGAATGGCCGCGTCAAGAACATACAACACACGACGAATGGCATGTCCACGTCACTACAACACTGGCCAATGGTCAACTGGTCTCACTTCAGGAATGTTGAACGAATGACGTTATTATTCTGCAATATCACAGTTCAATAATCCAACAACGATTGCAAAATAACACTTACAATTCATTTTATCACTTATCACTATGATTGTTACATTATTAATTGGATGATTATAAATTTTTCTACCAAACAAATAATCAACAGAAAAAAAAAACATCTGACTTCTCTCAAAAAGTCTTTTTCTAAACACAAGGCGCTGGTGGTGATGACGATGAGATGAGCGAAAAAAAAATTTCCTTCCAGAAAGAATAACACTCCTATAAGGAGTTTACATAATGAGGATCATCTTAACTAAATGAAATGATGAAAAGCGAAGGATGGGGTCGATGCCAGCTGAAATATTGATTGTCATGTTTCGCAAGAGGCATTAATTAGAAGTCGGTTTATTTCCCAGTAGAGCTTTTGCTTTTAGAGTAAAATCAAATTCACGGGTGAACTCCACAACCGCACTGAAAATCACTGCGTTGTGTCTGGGCGCTGTAGCACACTGCGGGGTGAAGGGCAAGGGTCTGGGGGCAAGGTTCCGAGTAGAACTACTGTGCAAGTGAGGACACGTTCAGTTCTATTATCTAGAAAATTCGAAATATAATAATCTTGGAATTTTTAATGTTGAAAAACAAGTGAGTCGACTCATATCGACTGATTTTGGACCAATATACAAAAATCTCTCAATGACGCTAACACGAAGTCAGCCTAATCAAAATATTTCTGATAGAAAAATAAATATCGCTAAATATAACTACTTCACAACACCATCCGCTTCACCGCACAGCTACTACTGATGAGAAAGTAAAACCACAAAGTAGTCAATCCCAGCTGAACTTCCGGGTTTCCATTGATGTGAAAAAAATGCCTCTTGAACAATCAACTGGGACAAAAGATGAATGAGAGCGACTGTTGTTAAAAATACTCGATAAACCTACAATGAAAGCACCGTAGGGAAGTAGACACCGACAGTAACGTCTGCATACGTCTTCCAAATACACGGTTACAGAATTTGTCATTCTGCGGGATGCCCATTAACTTAGAAAAAATATATATATCAAGGCCCAACATTGGCACCACTGAGTGGGGTCGGCTCCTCTTCTAACATGAGCTCGGATGAGTTGGCACTGGTTGTCGAAACAAACAAACTTTACTACCTAAGCCTAACACTTTCAAGTAAAACGGTGGGCTTAGTTAGTGTAAGAGCTTCTCTTGATGTCCACTGATACACAGAACAAACAAACAAATGCCCAGCAGTCATTGGCTTTTTGTGACCTTGTCAAGTGTGAGAATAATCCCATGTCTATAGACAGGACTGACAAACATTTTACAAATAATCCAAGAAAAATCGTCAAATACCCATAATTACATTAAAATAGTCATTAGTAAAATCTATTAGAAAGTCAACTTTAACATGATTGGTGGAGGTTCACGGGCAGGACACCTTGAGGCTCAGGTCCACCTGGTCCTTCGTCCACGCCTCCGCCTCTGCCTAACCGCGGCGCGGGAAGCCGGTTCCTCGCGTCCTATTTGTACTGAGTCTACAGGACCACATCCTGAAGGCACAAGCAACTCGACCACATAGCCTACGTATCCCTAGGCCCCAGCAGGGCTACCTCGGCGGTAGGTTGCTGGCACTGGACGTGGCGGTGGGGGGCGTAGAGCGTGGGGAGTGGGCAGGGCGGGGGGCGGGGACGGCCTCAGGTCATTGGAGGACGGGCACAGTGGCACTCTTCTCGGTGGGCGACGCGAGGGCGGAGAAGTCGAACGTCGTCGACGACAGCAGCGGCGACACGACGGGCGGCGGCAGGTGCGGGTACTGCGGCAGCGCCGGGAACGTGAAGTGGTGGTGGCTGCGCGGCGAGCCGTAGTGCGGGCTCAGGTTGGCCAGCGGGCTCAGGCTCGGCCACAGGTGCAGCGGCAGGTACGGCGACTTGGTGCCCACACCGCTGTACGGCGGCGACGGCAGGTTCACCAGCGGCGTGTTGAGGCTCGAGGCCGAGAACTGGCGCGGCGACAGCACGGGCGGCGACCCCGTGATGGCCTCAATGGACAGCGGCGATGGTTTGGGCTTGGGCCCCGAGCGCCCCTTGGCCGCCGCCGCCGCCTTGCTGCCTGCCGTCGACACAGACGCCGACGACGACGCCGAAAGCGACGCCACGCTCAACGCCGGCTTATGCTCGCGCACGGGAGGGGGCGTGAGGGGGGACAAGGGCGGTGGCGAGGGCAGGGGGGATCGTGGGCGGATGGGCGAGCGCAGGCGGGGCACGGGCGAGTGCGCATACGGCGACTGCGACCGAGGCGAGCGTGAGCGCGGGCGCCGCTGCTCCTCCTCCCTGCGGCGCTCCTCCGCCTCCTCCTCGCGGCGCCTGCGGCTGGCCTCCTCCGTGACCAGGTGCAGCGGCGCCGAGGGCAGGCCGTCGCCGGAGTCTTCCGAGGGCGGCGACGGCGACCGCTGGCCGAGGTCCGGCGGCCAGAGCGTGTTCTGCGGCTGGCTGGGGACGGGCGCCTCGGGCTCGGGCCTTCGGGCGAGGGCCGACAGGTAGCCGCCGAGGCTGGCGGCCGCCATCTGGGAGAACGCGGCGGCGGTGTACATGTGCGCCAGAGGACCTGCGGAAACACGGCGATTAGGATCCGTATGAGCGTCAACGCCAATAAAAGGATATGTATTCAATACAAGCATTTTGAAAACTTCAGTGGACCTCAGGGGCCAATTCCAGTAGAAATATGAATTCGCATCTTACCTAATGAAGGGTATGAGCCTATGTGCGCCGGGGGCGGTGTGGTGAGGGGATGTGTAGGCGCGTGGGCGGGTGAGGGCAGCCTGGAGCTGCCCTGGTGGCTGCTGGAGGGCGAGGGTGCGCCGGGTTGCAGGCCGGAGCCGCCGGGGGAGTAGGGGGACATGCCGCCTCCTGCTGGGGGCTTGGCACTGCTGTTGCTGCCCAGGCTCTCCATCTTGACGTGGAACGGAATCTTGTTCTCCATCTTGACGATCTCAGGGAAGGAGACGAACCTGCAAGGCGAACAGAGGTTAACGCGGGCGGAGGGAGCGGAGGGTGAGGAAGGGGCGGAGGGAGAGGTGGGAGGAGGGAGCGGAGGGAGAGGAGGGAGAGGAGGGAGAGGAGGGAGAGGAGGGAGAGGAGGGAGCGGAGGGAGCGGAGGGAGAGGAGGGAGAGGAGGGAGAGGAGGGAGCGGAGGGAGCGGAGGGAGCGGAGGGAGAGGAGGGAGAGGAGGGAGAGGAGGGAGAGGAGGGAGAGGAGGGAGAGGAGGGAGAGGAGGGAGAGGAGGGAGAGGCGACCCGGGCGCTGACCTCGCCTCAGAGACTGCAGGGACGTGTAAGACGACCTTTGGGGCGGTAGAAAAATTATACAGAGAATAAAAGAAATATTGGGGAGAAGGAGAGATAAGAGAAAAAGACAATTGTGGGAGGAAGAGAGAGAGGGAGGGAAGATAAGAGAAAGAGGGAGGGGCAGAGAAGAATGGAGACGGGGAAAGAAGAAAAATAAAGAAAGAAAAAGAGAGAAAACGAGAAAGAAAGAAAGAGAGAGGAGAGAGACCAAGAGAAAGAAACAGTAACAAAAAAAAGAAGAAAAAAAAAAAAAGACATAGAAGGGAAGAGAAACGAAAAGGAAAAGAAAAGCCAGAGAAACAGATCTGACCGGCGGTTCCCCAGCAGAGTACAATGTGTGGTGCCAGGCCAGTAGTCTAGGATACAGCAATTGCCCACAAGGTCAGCATGCGGAGGCGACCGTTTCCCCGTGCGTGTATGAGGTGCGGGGAAGGGGAGGCGGAGGGGGGAAAGGGGGGGAAAGGAGGGGAAAGGAGGGGAAAGGAGGGGAAGGGGAAGAGGGGGAAGGGAAAGGTGATGGGGAGAAGGGAAAGGGAAAGGGAAAGGGGAAGGGGAAGGGGAAGGGAGAGGGGAAGGGAGAGGGGAAGGGAAAGGGGAAGGGGGGAAGGGGAAAGGAAAAGGGGATGGGGGGAAGGGAAAGGAGAGGAATATACGGGGGTAAGGGGGAATGGGGGGAGGGAGGGAGGGAGGGAGAAGTGAGGGGTGGGATGGAATGAATTTTGAACATCGAAGAGGAGAAAAAAATAAGTGACCGAGACCGATAGAAAGGAGAGAGAAAGAGCTTAAACAAAAGGAGGATCCAGAGATAAAATGACGCAAGAGGAAGAGAGGGAGAGAGGGAGAGAGGGAGAGGAGAGGGAGAGAAGTAGAGAGAGGGAGAGAGAGAGGGAGAGAGAGGGGGAGAGAGAGGGGAGAGAGAGGGGGAGAGAGAGGGGGAGAGAGAGGGGGAGAGAGAGGGGGAGAGAGAGGGGGAGAGAGAGGGGGAGGGAGAGGGGGAGAGAGGGGGAGAGAGGAGGGAGAGAGGAGGAGGAGAGAGGGGGAGAGAGGGGGAGAGGGGGGGAGAGGGGGGAGAGAGGGGGAGAGGGGGGAGAGAGGGGGAGAGGGAGGGAAGGAAGGAAGGAGGGAGGGAGGGAGGGAGGGAGGGAGAGAAACAGACAGCTAAGCAGACCGAGCGACAGACGCGAGCGAAAGAGCCGGAGACCACTAAGCCCCGACGTCAATCCGGCAGATCCTGTTGGGCGTTTTACCTGATCATCGAGCGCAGTTGGCGGATGGCGGCGCTCGGAGGCCGCTTCCTGGTCCGCCTCCCCTCCCCTCCCCTCCCTCCTCCTCCCCCATACCATCAGCCTCTCCCTCTAGCCTCTATCCCCCCCACCCCCCTTGCAAATGTAATCTCAATTTCCAACTTCTTTCTCGTAAACAACTTCACCCCCCCCCCCCACGCACAATACAACCTTATACTTCAATATATCTCATTTAATATTTTTTTAGCTTTGAAGTCTTTTTTCCTCCTTTCTCCTCCTATTTTCCTACTATCCCCTCTCCTCCCCTTCTTTCACTACCCCCCCCACTCCACTCCTCCCTAACCCCCCTCCCCCCACCGTGTACTTACAATCATATTAATAAATCTATTGAAAATAATCATGGAAAAAAAAAAAAAAAAAAAAAAAAAAAAAAAAAAAAACGTTATCTCGTGTTCCCTAGTGACCGAAGCGGCCGGTCCGGGAGAGGCTTTCTCGGAGACAGAGCGAGAGATAGAACTCACTCGCTGGGATTTCCGCCGGGCTTTTATCTATCCTCGGTCCCCCCTCCTCCCCACCCTCCTTGCCCCCCACCCTATCCCTCTATCCCCCTTTCCCTAACCCTATCGCTCAGCCCATCAATCATCACCAACACTTGGTCTTCCTATCGCTTTCTTCCTATATTCTTTTTAATTCCTCTCCTCTCATCGCTACCTTCGCTCCTACTCCTGCCTCTCCCCCTTCCCCCTCCCCTTCCCCCTGCCCTCCCCCCCTTACCCTATCCCCATCACCTCTGCCAATCATGAACTCTATCCACGTCTCTACCCCCTCTCCATATCCCACTTGCCTTCCCTAAAATCTGTCCCGTATCCTTTTCCTCATCCATTACCCTTTAGCTCTCTGCCCCTTTACCCCTAAGGGCACCCTCAACATCACCCCCACCCCTTCCTTCGTCGCTAACTCCAATCTGTAGATCTTTGCCTCTCCATCTCCATTCTTCTCTCCCTTTCTCGAAATTAACGACTCAAAATCTCGCGAAGAATTTAGAGAATTAGAAAGAGCTTTTCTCGATATATCCTCCCCCTCTGATTCCTGATAAAAACTGATTACAAGAAAAGATGACTGGAAAAACTCGAGAAAAAAAAAAAGAGTGCATTCGCACTTATGAATATATGAAATGGATTAATATATGATCATGTCTTCAAATCTTATCTATTCTTAATCATCTATTTCTTTTCTTTTCCTTTCCAAGAATCAGGAAAGGGCCGTCGCAACCCTTTTATCCACTTATTAATTCATATTTTTACCTCGTCCCGTTTACCAGGCCAATTATTCTGCTGATGTCAGAGCCACCGCCAGTTTTTACCCTGACCGGTTGTTATCGGCCCTTATCACCGGGCGCTATCAGTGGCCTTATCGCAATCACATCCGCTGCCACCAACAAAACACTCCAGGCCGTCACCTGAGCCCAAGGCCGGACTCAAGCACTTGCGCCCTGCGGCCAGCGCCTCCGCGGCCGGCGAGGGCGGGGCGCGCTCTCTCTGTCGTGTGGCGGATCGAGATTATTGGCACCATTGGCATCATTACTAGTCTCATTACTGTCATCATTATCAGCTTAACTACTACTATTACCATCATCAATGTTACTATCATTTCCTTAGTCCTGTTTTTTAGACGTCTGCCATGGGCGAAATGAGGCCAGGTCTAATCAGGCTTTTCTTTCCATTTTCTTTCTTTCGCTCCTCTTGGTCTGCCTCCTGCTGGAGTCTGGACGCTCGCTCCCCCTCCACCTCAAGGGGGGGGGGGGGGCAGCTGAAGAGGAGAAGCCCAGTCGACTTCCTCTTTATCCCCGTTAGTCTAAATTTGATTCCCTTATCAAGGCCTCGCTGCCCGGCTTATGAAATGTCCGCCACGTAAGTTCGGCCGATGGGAGGAGCACGTCCCTCTCCCCGGCTCATGGCCATTAACAAGTCTTTAGAGCCCACCGGAGTCTGCGACCCAAGAGTTCTTCCTCCCGACGGCGTTGCAGGAGGGGCTTGAGCATGCTTCTAGTCCTCCTCTCCCATCTGGAACCGCTATTTTGCAGCGTTCTCTCCCTTCCCTTTCCCTTCCCCTGCTGCCATCCTTCCCTAATTGAGCGCCATAAGTGATGCGAGAGGCGGCGAAAGCGGGTGTTGTGTACTAAGCAAAGAGGGGGAGGGAGGGAGGGAGGGAGGGAGGGAGGGAGAAGGAGAGTAGAGAGTAGAGAGTAGATGTATTTCACAATTCACAATATCAATATCAATGACATTAATAATAAGAGTAACTACAATGGTGATCATCCGAATCTGACTCCCGCTCGTGACCACCAAAAACAGCAGCACTAGACCGGCCTCGAACAGCTCACCTGTAGACGAACTTCTGCCCGAGGACCTTCTTGATGATGTTCTTGTCGTAGTAGTAGCGCAGCGCCCTGGACAGCTTGTCGTAGTTCATGTTGGTCTTGTTCTTGCGGAGGCCCCACAGGCGCGCCACCTCCTCCGCGTTGAGCAGCTTGAACTCGCCCTCGGAGTTGGTCCACGTGATGATGTGCTTGTACTGGTTGCTGAGGAGGAGCTCCAGCAGGAACTGCCACAGCGTGATGTTGTTCACCATGCCATCTGCGAAGAGAGGAGAGGATGAGTGAGGATGCGAAGACGCGGCTAAGGGTTATAGTAATAACGATAACGACTAAGGATGATGGATATTAAATGGGATGACGACAACAAAAAATAAAACAATACTGTATATATTTTTTATTACTGCTAATGCTGAATGTCACGATAGCTTAGCAGTGAACGGCTACAGCGAGAGAGGCCGGGGGCGACTAGAGACAACAGCCTCGGACAATCCGTCTAAGCGAGAATCAATCAAGAGACAAGAAAAAAGACCGACCAAATATGAGGAACGGACAGACCGCAAACCGACTGGCATAGATAACAGACATCCTACTTCTGTCTCAGACACAGACGCTGACACATACTATTCTTGGCAGACAACACGAGGACACATCATCACACAGACACACAAGCAAGGACGTACCCTAGACAGACACAAATGCCAGAACTCTTACCCATACCACAGACATAAACGCTGACATCTTATCCCAACCTCAGACATACATGCTGACACAAGCAACCCCTCCCGACCTCAGACACAGACACTTGCTGACATTCCCCAAGACACACACACACATGATGACATTCACCCAGACACATACTCCCCCCCCCCTCCTACTCCCCCACCCAGAACAGACACACCTGCTGACACGTACACACACAAAACCACTTATATATACTTTTTTTTTGTCCTTCCTCTTCGAGACTGCTCCAGCAAGACCACTTTTATCTTATCTCCGCTGACAAGCATCGCACACGCGCGTTTGAATGGGTTACGTGTGAGTATGTACGCACGTGTTCGCTCGGGCAAGATGCGCGTGTTTATGTGTGTGCGTGTGTGTGTATGAGCGTAAAATGTTGTGCGTAAAAAGGTTGCGTATTTGCACGTGTTTTGTGTAATTCTGCTCGACTGCTCCAGTGCCTTTATTGTGCATGTGTGCGTATGTTGTGTGCGTATGTTGTGTGTGTGTGTGTGCGTATGTTGTGTGTGTGTGTGTGTGTGTGTGTGTGTGTGTGTGTGTGTGTGTGTGTGTGTGTGTGTGTGTGTGTGTGTGTGTGTGTGTGTGTGTGTATGCGTATTTGTGTACGTGTATTTGTGTACGTGTATTTGTGTACGTGTATTTGTGTGTGTGTGTGTGTGTGTGTGTGTGTGTGTGTGTGTGTGTGTGTGTGTGTGTGTGTGTGTGTGTGTGTGTGTGTGTGCCAAAGAATGTGTCAGTTACGAGCCCCTATCCCCCCATCACCCTGACATGTGCCCGGCCGTCACTCTTGCTTTGGACTCTTTCACTTGATCACGTGCCCAATTCAGCTCTTGACCCCCCCCCTCCCCATCCTACTCCCCCATACTCTCCCCCTCGTTACGTCGCCTCTTACACCCCCCCCCCCCCCCGCCGCCTCTGCCCCCCTATCCATCTTCCCTCCAGTGCCCATACAACGACAATTTGCATACCCTTATGTCTCTTAACCCCCCCCCCCCCTCTTGTACCCGTTGTTAGGCTTTCTTTTATTGCCTCCCTCCCCCCCCCTCCCCTTCTTCTCCTTTCCCCTTTCCTGTGGGGGGAGGGGAGAGAGGGGGGAGAGGGGAGAGAGCGAGAGAGAGAGAGAGAGAGAGAGAGAGAGAGAGAGAGAGAGAGAGAGAGAGAGAGAGAGAGAGAGAGAGAGAGAGAGAGAGCTCTGGAAAAAGGGAAGGAGAGCCAAACGAGACAACGAACGAAGCGAAGGGAGGGTGGAGGAGGCTGAAGAGGGGGAGGAGCTGAAGAGTGCCCGAGTGCCGTGGTGCCAGAGAGGCAGGGCGAGCCGGAGGCAGGGGCAGGGAGGAGGCCGGAGGCGCGGCGGTACAACGAGGCATCTCCGGTGGGCCCTGGGGCGCTGCAGCGTCACGGCGGCCGCCATGCGGGCGGGGGCGGGAAATGGCAATTGTCGCCCGATTACACCCATTTTGCCAATTACCACACCCATGCACGCCCGCGCCGGCAGCCCGCGCCCCTTCGCGCTCGTCAGCGCGATGGGGGGTCGCTGGGGGCGCGGGGAGGGAGGGGCGGGGCAGTTCGCCGTGCTTGGGTGCCAATCGCGAAGCCGAGAGCCGTCGGCGGAGGTGCCTCTCGCGACAGACGGTGCTCGAGGCGCTGTGCCACGGCGAGTGCCACCCTCGAGCATAATGCTGCCTTCACTAGCCGGCGCACTCACTGCAAGGCCAGACTATGAGCCACATTACTACCATTACCGAACCACTTACTCGCAGCGCATTGCCAGTCCCGCATAAATGCCAACCCCCTTCCCCCTGAATCAGTGCAGTGCCACTACACGCCGCAAAGAGGTACTACCACGCACCATGATGCCACTGAGCGACGCGTCACAATGCCCCGGCACCCTGCAACGGCACCCTGCAACAATGCACGAACATTGGATAATGCCATCACAGTTATGTGCCAAAATCCTCTGAGACGATGCCACGACACACGACGAGCGGCCGGGGTGCCACCGAGCACCGCCCGGCTCAGCGGCAGCCAACGCTTACGCACAAGAGATCGCAACTGTTAAGGCCGTAAAGGACTGGACACGCAGGTACGCTCTCAAGCACGCACCTAAGCACTCAAGCACGCAGAAAGGCGTCTCAATATTCGCGTTCCCCCTCAAATGGACGCACGCACACAGGCAGACTTGCTTGTCCTAGCCTCTCCCTCCCTCTCTTTCTATCTCTCTCGCTCTCGCTCTTTCGCTCTCTCTCCATGTCATTAAAACCAATGTCCTCTTCAGCACCCATCTCCTGCCCTCCATTTCGCCCTCTCCAGCCATATTACTTTCCTTCCTCTGTTCCTACCCTGTTCCCTCCCTCCCCCCTTCACACTCCCTCCACCTCCCCCTCCTTTCAGTTCTCTTCTCCCCCCCTTCTTTTCTCCGATCTACCCCTTCCTTTCCTACGATCCTCCTCCTCCACCCGTCCCTCTCGTCTACCCCCCTTTCTCCCCTTTCCCTCCCCTCCTTTCGTACTATCTTCCCCCTTTCCCTCCCCTCCTTTCCTACTATCTTCCCCCTTTCCCTCCCCTTCTCCCCCCCCTCCCCCCATAACCCAGCCCGGCAGACGTTAGCCATAACTGCCAAGGAACCTTAAACTATCACTATCACTTGCCACCCTCAATTGTGTCGGGGCCTCTCTTGCAAGATGATGCAGGTACTGGACGCCCGCGGGGATGGGGTGGGGGAGGTGGAGGTGGAAGAAGAGGGGGGAAGCGATAAAGAGGAGGAGGAGGGGGAGGAGAAGAAGGAGGGGGGGGGGAAGCAGGGAAAACGAAAAGGGAAAGGGTTAAACGGATGGAGGAAGGATAAGAGAAAGAGGAAAGAGAGAAAGAAGTGAGGAAGAGGGGAGTACGATGAGAGAAGAGAGGAGGGAAGAGGAGGAACAGGAGGGGATAGGAAGGTGATAAAGGAGGGAGAAGGAAAGAGGAAAGAGGAGAGAGGAGAGGGGAAAGGGGAGGAGGAGGGGAAAGGAGGAGGGTGCAAGAGGGAAGCAAGGGGAACATGGGAAAGAGAGGAGGGAGGAGAAAAGAAAAGAAAATGAAAGAAGGGAAGGCGATGGTGGGAGGGTAGAAAGAAGTTAAGAATGAAGACGAAGGGAGGGTATATGAAGAGAGAAAGAGGGGAGAAGGTGAGGAGAGAGGATAAAGTGAAGAGAAGGGAAGGGAAGGGAGAGGAATATATAATCAACGACAACGAAAACGACGACGACGAGGAGGGCTAACAACCCCCTCCCCCCCTCCCCCATGTCCCCCCCGCAGCGCCCTCTGCATCCGTCAATTAAAGCGAGCGAGACAACCAGCCACCAGCGACCGTCATTACCCAACCATCAACAGCGTAACTATCACCATAACTCAAACCATCATCCTTCCTCACGCCCACACCCAGTCCTCACACCCACATCAAGTCCTCACACCCACACCCAGTCCTCACACTCACACCCAGTCCTCACGCCCACACCAGTCCTCACGCCCACATCAATCCCTCACGCCCAAAGCAGTCCTCACGCCCACATCAATCCCTCACGCCCACACCAAGCCCTCACGCCCACATCCAGTACCCAATCCCCACGCCCAACCCGGCCCCGCATCCACGCCGACACTCCGCCCCGCCATCCCGCCTACAAGACATCATATTACTCTAAGCACTATTACACTTGTGTACGTACGTGAACAAGGACACAAAACTTCCCCTGAAGTCATTTCGTCATACCCATGATAACGCACTATTCTGAGGGAGGGAGGGAGGGAGGAGAGAGGGAAGAGAGACGGAAGAAAAGGGAGAAGAGAGATGGGAGAAAAGGGAGAAGAGAGACGAAAAAAGGGGAAAAGAGAAACGAAAGAAAGGGGAGAAGAGCGACGAGAGAAAAGGGAGAAGGGCGACGAGAGAAAAGGGAGAAGGGTGACGAGAGAAAAGGGAGAAGAGAGATGGGAGAAAAGGGAGAAGAGTGACGAGAGAAAAGGGAGAAGAGTGACGAGAGAAAAGGGAGAAGAGAGATGGGAGAAAAGGGAGAAGAGAGATGGGAGAAAAGGGACAAGAGAGATGGGAGAAAAGGGACAAGAGAGATGGGAGAAAAGGGACAAGAGAGATGGGAGAAAAGGGACAAGAGAGATGGGAGAAAAGGGACAAGAGAGATGGGAGAAAAGGGACAAGAGAGATGGGAGAAAAGGGACAAGAGAGATGGGAGAAAAGGGAGAAGAGAGATGGGAGAAAAGGGACAAGAGAGATGGGAGAAAAGGGACAAGAGAGATGGGAGAAAAGGGACAAGAGAGATGGGAGAAAAGGGAGAAGAGTGACGAGAGAAAAGGGAGAAGAGTGACGAGAGAAAAGGGAGAAGAGAGATGGGAGAAAAGGGAGAAGAGAGATGGGAGAAAAGGGACAAGAGAGATGGGAGAAAAGGGACAAGAGAGATGGGAGAAAAGGGACAAGAGAGATGGGAGAAAAGGGACAAGAGAGATGGGAGAAAAGGGACAAGAGAGATGGGAGAAAAGGGACAAGAGAGATGGGAGAAAAGGGACAAGAGAGATGGGAGAAAAGGGAGAAGAGAGATGGGAGAAAAGGGACAAGAGAGATGGGAGAAAAGGGACAAGAGAGATGGGAGAAAAGGGACAAGAGAGATGGGAGAAAAGGGACAAGAGAGATGGGAGAAAAGGGACAAGAGAGATGGGAGAAAAGGGAGAAGAGAGAGGAGAGAAAAGGGAAAAGAAAGAGGAGAGAAAAGGGAGAAGCGAGAGGAAAAAAAGGGGAAAAGAGAGGAGAGCAAAGGGAGAAGAGAGAGGGAAAAAAGGGGAAAAGAGAGAGGAGAGAAAAGGGAGAAGAAAGGAGAGAAAAGGGAGAAGAGAGAGGATAGAAAAGGGCGAGGAGAGAGAGAGGAGAAGAGAGGAGGCAACTAGCGAAAGACAAACGGACATATCAAAACAGGAGGAAAGATATAGACCGAAAAATAGACAGATCGATAGCGAGAGGGCGAGTTCATTTCGTCCAAACACTTGCCCAACAGCTGTGTGCTCACCTTGTGCAGTAAGTGCACCGCTACATCTGGCGCCAAGCCATAAAGAGAGAAACAATGGGAGTGCCAACAAGCAAATCGTGATATCACGAGATGCTAAATAAGACAAGAAAAACAAAATGGCGAGATAATATTATGAAGTTAGAGCTGAAGAAAACGCGTACACGCAAACACTCACTCTCACACACACACACACACAGGACATACATACACAACACCCCCCCCCCCCCCCCAGCACATCCTACCCCAGGACAGATCCGCCACAGGGCGACCCGCAGCAGTTGTGCCACGTCCGGTGCCCTCGCAGAGTCATCGCAGTGCCATCGCCGCTGCCTGGCACTGCCTCTCTGAACTTGCCCGGCGCTCTGGACGTTGTCTCTCGTTATGATAGAATCGTTACGTTTACCACATATAGATCGTTTCATCTATCTATCTGTCTATCACTCAGTCTGCCTATTTATCTACATATCTATCAGTCTCAACGAATCCGTCTATCTACATATCAATTTATATATCTTTCTTTACTCAAACATTCCGTTTCATTAAAAATGTGGTTATCATCATCACAGTATTCACGTTTACCTTCCTTTCTTCCCCACATAATAACCACATTTAGAGACTTCAACGCCGGCATAATAAAATAATCCAAGCATATCAATGACATCATCACACCCACCTCCCTTTTCATCCCCAGCATACGCTTATAACATCACTAAGACACCAATTATAATTAAATAAACAAGTAGAAACGCCACTTAGTGCTTCGCCCAGAGTAAGTAAGGTAAATAAAATCCACTAGCTTAACAACGAAAAGGTAATACATACATAAAACAAAAAGATACAGCGTGACTTAATAAAACAACTGCGCATCATATTCAAGGTAATAAGGTTCGCTGTCTGCCGAAATGGAGACAGATTCTACGCGAAACGTTCGTTTAACGAGAGATAAAGGCGGGGGAATCTGGGACAATGTCGAGGACGAAAGGGAGATGGGAGAACAAACGGGATAAAATAGAGGGTTTGAGAGAGGGAGGAAGGGTGGTAAAGAGGCGAGAGTGAAAAGAGAGACAATACAACGGAGAAAACAAAAAGGGGAGGGAGGGAGGGATGGAGAGGGACAGGGAGAGGGAGAAGGAGAGGGAGGGAGGGAGGGAGAGAGAGAGAGAGAGGTCAAGGCCGTACCATTAAAACGAAGTCGATTCGAGTCACGCCATTATCATTCCTTCCCATTTTCTCCTCTATTAACATCTTCGTTTTCTATTGGGAAGTGATGGTAGGATTAAGAAAACGGGAAAACACGTGTATATGACGACCACGCGGAAAACACTGCATTTCTTTTTCTTTCTTCTCTCTCTCGTTAAAATACAAAAGATAATACATAAATCAATCCCGTAATAACCACACATCATTTCAAGTATCTTTCTTCCCTGTATATCACGAACATATGTGCAAATCGCTTTTCAGATAGAAACAAAATCAAAATACTAGGAAAAGAAATAAAGAATAAACAGAAAATTTAAAGCGAGAGTTCCATTCCACGATAAAAGCTACAGGATTGTTTGTTTTATTCAACAAGAAATAAAATGCAAAGCATCACTGATACGAAAATTCAGGTTATCGAGGACAAATATCGAATTGTTTTCATAATAACAACCTAATATCAAATACCAATTTCATTAACACAAACGAACTTTAATAATTGTTATTGTCTATATATTATGAAAAGTAACAGTACATTCCTTATTGTCCTTTAGGGTAGTAATTAAGATCACTTCTTCCCCATTATTCAGAATCCAAAGACGAATAGATATAAACACTCAGGACACCGCAATCTCTTCCCCAAGACTACTAAGATTTAATAACTGTCTTAAAACTTATGAAGCGACGAAGCTTCTCTTACCTGAGGACTCCATCTCGGGCGTGCGTTTCGCGTAGACTTCACACACGCAAAGACCAGACACTCACACTTTTCTTGTATCCTTCCTCACCGCCACTCATTATCTGACATTCTCGTGTTTTTTCCCACTTGTATTTTCAACACTTCTCATGTTCCTCCGTTCTTTACGCTTGGCAAATTTCTCGCCCTTGATTTTCTCTCGCTTTCAGACCAATCAATAGAAAAAAATAGACACCACTTTTTCTTGTATTGGATCCTGTTTCTTTAGTTAAGTCCAGGTTAAGGCTTCTAGATTAACGAAATTCTCTCGGATTCCCTTCCACCGGCCGAGTCACGAACGCCGCGACACTCTTATCGTTATCGTGCCCTCCTGCATCGCCTGGGACTCCTGAGAGGGACCCCGTGCTCGTCCTCGTCCTTGCGGAGGCCTTGGGGACACTCATGCCTCGTCGGGAGGGGGTCGAGTTGAACGCCTCGTCGGGAGAGGTCGACGGAGGTCAACTCTAGTACTCCAAGATCACAAGTTCACTATCTCTCTCACTCTCTCAACTTTTATCAACTTTCTTTCCACTATCCTTTCGACGACTTCGCCTCCCGTTTCTTTATCACCCTCTCCAATTCCTCGTTCGAGTAAGTCTCGCTTGTAAACAAACAAACACAAAACAACAACACGGGATGACAGCGACACACTTTTCGATCGGCGGGAGGAGCAGCAGCGCGGAAGAGCAGTCCGCAGCCGAGCCGCGCGTAGGCCTACTAAGGAGGAGGAGGAAGAAGAGCACGACAACGAGGAGGAGGAAGAGGGGGGGAGGAGGAGGAGGAGGAGCGAGAGTCGGCGACGCGAGCGAGGCGGCGTGGGGCGGGCGACGGAGGAGGAGCTCTCGGCGGCCGCACCACACACGGCGAACTTCGGGGGCCGCATGTGACAGGGTCGGCCGCGATCGCACACCAGCGCGGGAGGGGGAAAAGGGAGGGGGCGCCGGAGGGATAGGGAGGGGAGGGACAGGGACAGGGGGGAAGCGTGGGGTTCCGGTGGTCACCCGCAGATGGCGCGCGCGTCTGTGGGTGCGTGTGAGTGCGCGCGCCCTTTCATCTCGGCCAATCTACATGCATTTCGTGCCTAGCGCCGTCTTATATTTTCTCTCTCTTTCTATTTATTCTCTCTCCATCTCCCTTTCTTTCTCTCTCTCTCTCCCTTTTCTCTCTCTCCCTTTCTCTCTCTCTCTCTCCCTTTCTCTCTCTCTCTCTCCCTTTCTCTCTCTCTCTCTCCCTTTCTCTCTCTCTCTCTCCCTTTCTCTCTCTCTCTCTCCCTTTCTCTCTCTCTCTCTCCCTTTCTCTCTCTCTCTCTCCCTTTCTCTCTCTCTCTCCCTCTCTCTCTCTCTCTCTCTCTCTCTCTCTCTCTCTCTCTCTCTCTCTCTCTCTCTCTCTCTCTCTCTCTCTCTCGTTTCTCCAGATCCCCATAATTAGCATATAATCAATATTCATTAGTATGCACTTTCCACAAAATCGTCAGCATCATTTCCATAGTCATCACTCGCTATAATTCAACACACTGAAATAAACAATATTTACAACACTAAAAAAACACGCTGGTCATAAAAATAATTCCTTCAAGACCCGTCTCATGAGCATCAGTAGTTGGTACAGATAGAGGTCAGCTTCCACCCCCAACCTTCTCTTCTCCTCCCCATTCCTCTCCTTGGATAAACTGTATAGCAAAAAAACAATAACACTAACAAATATAACAACAAAGACAATAACGTACGCACGAATTCAAATCACTTTCTTTCCTTTACATTTCACTCTTGTTGACGAGAGCTCGCCCCCCCCCCTTCCCCCTGCCCCCTCCCCCCTTTCACTACCTATAAACACAGGTGTGAAAAAAGAGCAGTTTTCACCCTCTTTAAAGACTTCATTTTTTAATCAGGCCGTTGGTCCACAAGCGATATATATTTAAAGATATGTTGATCAGACTCGGTGGATGGGCAATTAATTTTAATGTTTGCAACATGTAAGTCAACGGAGAAATGTGTAAATCTTTTGCGTAGGTATTTCTTCATGGTTATCATAAAGGTCGCTAATTATAAATACAACCAGTGTACGATCGCAACGACGGCATCAATAAATAATAATAAAAGCCAAAATCAATAACAATAACCGCAATACACTGACGAATGCCAATAACAATACCTAAATACAAGGGGAAGAAATCCTTGAAAATACGATTAAAAAAACAAATAAAAACCACAAGAATAAATTCGACCGCTACCTTTAACTTAAAAATATTAAAAAAAAAAAACACACATAAAAATTAGCCACCGCGAAAATAATTTATGCAAAAAACAAATATACAAATAAATACAAGAAAATAAAATAAAAATAAAAATGTCAGATTTAGCGCAGGTTCGTACGCGACTACAGGTGCGGCTGCCCCGAGGATTTACATAAATTATGAAGACCCAGACAGGGGAGGGGGGGGGGAGGGGGAAGGAGGAGGGGTATGGGGAGAGATAAGGGTATATGGGGTATGGGGGGCAAGGGTATGGGTGTATGGGGGGAGGGTAAGGGTAGGGGGCTGGAAAAAGAGGGGGGGGAAGGGGAGTATTGGGGGGAGGGTATGGGCGGAGAAGGGGTTATGAATAATAGAATAAAAGGGGTAATAAGCGAGAACGAAAGGGGGAATAAGAGAGAGAACGAAAGGGGGAATAAGAGAGAGAACGAAAGGGGAAATAAGAAAGAAGGAAAGGGGGGATAAGAGAACGAAAGGGGGAATAAGAGAACGAAAGGGGGAATAAGAAAGAAGGAAAGGGGGGATAAGAGAGAACGAAAGGGGGAATAAGAGAGAATGAATAAAAGAAGGGATAAACGGGTAGTTGGGGTTCAATATGGATGTATAGAGGATTCGGGGTATAGGGGTAGGGTAGGGTAGGGTAGGGTAGGGTAGGGTAGGGTAGAAGAGGGTAGGGTAGGGTAGGGTAGGGTAGGGTAGGGTAGGGTAGGGTGGGTAGGGTCGGGGTGGGGGGTAAAAGTTGGGTAGGTGATAGAAAGGGAGGGTGAGAAGGGGGGATGAAGGGGGGGGGGGGGTGAGGGTGACGTGCTCGGCGCGGGACCTCACCTGTCCCTTCCTCCTTTACCTGACCCTTGCCCCGACGTCTCTAGCCCCCCCCCCCCCCTCTACCCCACCCTTTCGTGTCGCCGCGTGGACATGCGCTCTTCGATGTTATTACCTTCCATTCTCGTTTTCATTCTCTCTTGTTCCCCTTTCATTATCTCTTATCCCCCCTTTCATTATCTATTATTCCTAATCTTATGTCTTATTCCCAATCTTTTTCTCTCTTCTTCTCCCTTTCATTCTCTCTTTTATTCCCTCTTTCATATGATCGCATTCCCCAACTCATTTTTTTTATTCCCTCTTCCATTCTCTCTTTTCCCTCATTATACTCTCTTATTCTCTTCACTTATCGGTTTTAATAATTTTCCATTCCATCACTTCCCCCCTCCCTTATTCCCTCTTCCATCCCCTCTATTTCCCCGTCCTTTATTCCCGTCCTCTTTCCTATTCCCTTCTCCTAATATCTCTTATCCCCTCTCCTCCTCCTTCCCCTATTCTCCCAAAAAAGGAAATACATCTAGAACAGTAAGGACCCCACAACACGTACGTCCGAGATTCCTAGCTGAACGGCCCGGCACTCCCCGGCACTCACCGGCACTCTACGGCAGTCTGGCACTAGGCGAGGGAGACAGCAGGGCCAGTCAAGCCAGCAAGAAACGTTTTAAGTCAAATTCTCGTAGGGCGTGACTGGGGAAAGACGAGGGAAGAAGGGAAGGGAGGAAAGGGGAGAAGGGAAGGGGAGAGGGAGGAGAGGGAAGGGAGGGAAAGACCTAGGAGACGGGAGGGATAGAGAAGGGAAGGGGGTACGAGGGGAGAGGGGAGGAGTAGGGAGGCAAGGGAAGTGGAACAGAAGGGAGGAGGAGGAGAACAGGATAGGTGATGGAAAGGTGGAAAGAGTAGAGAAGACGGAGTAGGTACAAAGTGGAGAAAGGAGAATGAGTACAGGTGGATGGTAGGCAAGAAGGGGGTTGTATGGTTGAATAATGAATAAATAAAAATATGCCTAGATGTGGGTACAGGTGGATGGTAGGCGAGAGGGAGAGAGGACAGACGGATGGAGAGGGTGAGGGAGAGAGGGAAGTGAGATAAAAAGCAGAGGGAGAGGTACGAGGGGGTTGGAGTAATAGGAATAAAAATATGACATGAGAGATTATAGGCACGTGTGTAAGCGTAATTACACTATCGTTCCGTTTCCGTTGCTTGCCTTCGGTTTACATATTAATTAGACTGCGACAGATTATTTCTCGGCCTTTTATCACTCACTCTTTTTTATTTTTTTTTATCTCACGTCCTCACACTCTTCCGATCTATCTCTCTGTATCTGTTTCTGGGTCACTAAGCATCTCTTTCTATCTGTCTCTATGTCTCTTTCTGTTTGCCAGTCTCCCCCCATACTCTCCCCCCCCCCCTCTCTCTCTCTCTGCCTCTCTCTCTGCCTTTCTCTCTCTAAAAGGCGTCGTGATAGGGATAATATAGAATTGTTCACTAGGCTACTATTATCTTATCTCGCCTTGAGAAAAAAATAGGGAATTTCCTGTTCACAAGCCTACTGACTGAAATAAGATATGTGGAGATATACACAGAAAGGATACACACTCTCACACACACACACAGATAGATAGAGAGAGGCAGGGAGGGGAGACAGGGAGGAAGAGAGGGAGAGGGAGAGAGTGATGGAGGGAGGGAGGGGGAAGGGGGGAGGAGGGAGGGAGGGAGGGAGGGGAGGGAGGAGAGAGAGAGAGAGAGAGAGAGAGAGAGAGAGAGAGAGAGAGAGAGAGAGAGAGAGAGAGAGAGAGAGATTGCTAGAACCAGAGCAGACCGAAAGAGAGAGAGAGAGCAACGGGCAATCGAAGGGAGCTGTGTGTGTGGGCGGAAGGTATGGTATGATGGAGGCCCACCCCCTCCCCCTCCCACACCGGATGGAGGTGATGGCCGGCCATGATTATGTCCAGCGGGGCACTTCCTGGCCCGTCGCCGCCCACGGGAAGTG
This sequence comes from Penaeus chinensis, assembly GCF_019202785.1. Lineage (NCBI taxonomy): Eukaryota > Metazoa > Arthropoda > Malacostraca > Decapoda > Penaeidae > Penaeus > Penaeus chinensis. The sequence goes on from NC_061840.1 coordinate 5,058,592, forward strand.
CCAATTGCTCTCCACCAGACACTCGCTGCCAGGCCGGAGTGCCCCTCGTCCGCTGAGGCCGTCGCCGAAAGCCCCTCCGAGCCGCCGCCTCTTCTGCCTACTTCTGCCCCTCCTCTTTCTCACTCCCATTCTTTCCCTCCCCCTCCCCTCTCTCTTTCTCTCTCTCTCTCTCTGGGTCTGCTTGTCCCTTGTGTAATTTCCTCCCCTCCTCCCCCCGCCCGCC
>NC_061840.1:5063814-5068814 GCF_019202785.1 Penaeus chinensis
CTGCATAGCTAACCTTTTTAAATGCCCAACATACGCGAACGGGAGTAGCGGGGAGTGGCGCTGACGTATGCAGTGCAGGTGTACGTAAATGATTGAGTTACTTATAAATACATATTCCTTTTGAACGCGCACGCATATGTACCCACACTCGCATACCGGTAGCTGGGAGGAGCGGTCAGCCCACGCACACACACTCACACACACACACATATGGATACAGATACTAGCAGAAAAAAAATAGAGACAGACAGACAGACAGACATTCATTCAAACACACACAAACACAAGCTATCTTACTCTCACTTTCTGATTATCTTTCCCTCATACTTGTTTTTCTATTGCTCTTCACTTTTCTAGTACTCATTCATTCTCCCTCCTTCCCTTCCTCCCCCCCTCTCCCTCTCCCTCCCTCCCCCCCCCCCCCTCCCTCTCTCTCTCTCTCTCTCTCTCTCTCTCTCTCTCTCTCTCTCTCTCTCTCTCTCTCTCTCTCTCTCTCTCTCTCTCTCCCTCTCCCCACACAGTTATATGTGGCCGTCGCACCGCCTACAAAAGGTTAAATTGTTGACAGGATGCAGCCATGGGCACCACCGGCTCCGGTGTGTGTGCGTGTGTGCCTGTATGTGAACGTGTGTCTGTGTATGTGTATTTGTCTGTGTATGTGTATTTGTCTGTGTATGTGTATTTGTCTGTGTATGTGTATTTGTGTGTGTATGTGTATTTGTCTGTGTATGTGTATTTGTCTGTGTATGTGTATTTGTGTGTATATGTGCATATGTGTATGTGTGTGAGTGAGAGTGAGAGTGAGAGTGAGAGTGAGAGTGAGAGTGAGAGTGAGAGCGAGAGCGAGAGTAAGTGTGTGTGTGGAGAGTAAGAGGAAGAGGAAGAGGAAGAGAAAGGGAGAGGGAGGGAGGGAGAGAGCAGGGGGGGAGGGAAAGAGAGGGAGGGAGGGAAAGAGAGGGAGGGAGGAAAAGAGAGGGAGGGAGAGGGAAAGAGGGAGGCAGGGAGGGAGGGAGAGGGAAAGAGAGGGAGGCAGGGAGGGAGGGAGAGAGAATCACCTATCCCGCTACCTAGAAAAGCAGGCAATTCGAGGCAGAGAGTTAATAACACCGGAGATTGCCAAACGGTAGCTGGAAGCGCGCTGCTCAATCGCAAGAGCTGATAAAAAAAAGTGAATCATAATCCAGCGCCGCCGAGTGACGTCATCTTTGGCGGGAAAAGAAAGAACGCGTCCGCGGGGTCAAAACCTCATGACCTACACGATGGCATCATCCTAGCCCTCTCGCTCTCATCCTACCTAAAAGAAGAAAAAAAAGAACGCTAAAAAATACGAACCTAAGCCCACAATTTCCCCTCCAGCGTAAACAAAATGGTGGGGTCGAGTTGTACCGGAAATTCTCCAGAAGTCTTTGCAAATTGCGGTCTCCCATTTCCGTTTAGCCCCGCGCTCTTTTCTCGCTCGCTCGCTCTCTCTCTCTCACCCACTCTCATATCTATATCTATTTATGTCGCTCAACCCAATGACTCATGATAAACAACAATAAAACTCCTTCTCAAACGACAAAAAGGATGCGCCACAAACCACCCAATTAAGGCTCGAACATCCGTAAATAACAACCACATCCCGCACTAGTCAACCCAAAAAAAGTATCCATTACAGCCGAAAATCTCATCACAAGAGACGAAAAAGAAGAAGAGGAAGTAAAATAAGAAGGAAAAAGGTACACTGCACATCTCATAACAAACCTAGATCTGATTCTCTCTCTCTCTCTCTCTCTCTCTCTCTCTCTCTCTCTCTCTCTCTCTCTCTCTCTCTCTCTCTCTCTCTCTCTCTCTCTCTCTCTCTCTCTCTCCACATTTATCGAAATTCCTCCGCCTCCCTGACCGGATATTACGTAGGGATGATTAAACGCCGTGAAAGCGATGCGCGGAGGCAAAGAGGTTAATATCATGGACTGTGTCTGAGTAAGTCGAATTGCAGGCAGTTGGAAAGGTGCATTTCGAATGAGAGAAAAGGAGGCTGAGAAGGAGAAAGGGATAAAAGAGGAGAATGATAAGAGGAAGGAGGGAGGGAGGGAGAGTTAAAGAGAGAGAGAAGAAAGAGAAGAGAGAGAGAAGAAAGGAGAAGAGAGAGAGAAGAAAAGAGAAGAGAGAGAGAAGAGAGAAAAGAGAAGAGAAAGAAGAAGAGAAGAGAGGAGAGAAGAGAGAAGAGAGAAGAGAGAGGTTGAAAAGACACAGAGAGAGCGAGTCGAGAGAAGGATGAAGGAGTGTGGGGGGGGGGGGGTGCGCCGGAAGTGCCTGTGTGAAATAATAATCACAACAAAGAATACAAAGCTCATGACACGTCGCTCACTCGCTGCCTCGCCCTCTCCTAGGCCTTTTACTTACATATGCACATCCACATGTAAACACTTCCATTCAAATACATACATAGGCATACATGCACACTCACATACATGTATATAAGCAATACTTTGTATATAGATATATTAAAGGGCATACATGCAAGCAAAGAAGAGTGAGATGGAGAGAAGGATGGGGGCGGGGGTGGGCGAACGAGCGAGCGAGCGAGCGAGAGAGAGAGAGAGAAAGAGAGAAAGAGAAAGAGGGAGAGAAAGAGAGAAAGAGAAAGAGAAAGAGAAAGAGAAAGAGAGAGAGAGAAAGAGGAGAGAGAGAGAGAAAGAGAGAGAGAGAGAGAGAAAGAGAGAGAGAGAGAGAGAGAGAGAGAGAGAGAGAGAGAGAGAGAGAGAGAGAGAGAGAGAGAGAGAGAGAGAGAAAGAAAGAGAGAAAGAAAGAGAGAGAAAGAAAGAGAGAGAAAGAAAGAGAGAGAAAGAAAGAGAGAGAAAGAAAGAGAGAGAAAGAAAGAGAGAGAAAGAAAGAGAGAGAAAGAGAGAGAGAGAAAGAAAGAGAGAGAGAGAAAGAAAGAGAGAGAGAAAGAGAGAGAGAAAGAGAGAGAGAAAGAGAGAGAGAAAGAGAGAAAGAGAAGAGAGAAAGAGAGAGAAAGAGAGAGAGAAAGAGAGAGAGAGAAAAAAGAGAGAGAGAAGGAGAAAGAGAGAGAGAGAGAAGGAGAAAGAGAGAGAGAGAGAGAAAATCTCAACCGACGAAGGAGGAGAGGAGGAAAAGGACCGAGAAAGCAGGAGAGGGAAGGCGAGATGTCGTCGCGCGAGGGTGCCGGCCGGGAACAAGGGTGGCACTGTGCCTCAGATATGCACCGTGGGAATCTGGGGCCTCCATCCCCCCTTCCCCCCACACGCCACACACGCACTTTGCATCACGCCATATGCCTCGTTTATCATGAATTTATGAATCTCTTTTTATCGGCGTTTCTCTCTCTTCCTCTCATTCTATCTCTCTGTATCATGTGTTAATTGGGGCTCTTCTGGAATTCCTCATTCCTTTCCATCTTTACCTATTTCGGTTCATATATTTACTTCTCTCTCTCTCTTCCTACTATCTTCACTTTCATTGACCTTTGCTTTCACCATCTCTCTCTCACTCTCCCTCTTCCTCTCCCTCTCTCTCTCCTTCTCCTTTCACCCATTCCCTTTCGTTTCTCTCCCAACAGGATCACTAACAGCCCCTCCTCCCCCCTCCCCCTCCCCCCACCACCATCGGATCCAGGAACTATCCCAGGACGCCCCCCCCTTCCCCCTACCCCCGCCCCTCCTACCAGCAAGCGGAGGCGTGCGTGAGGGGCGAAGGAACGCGGATCCTGTCGCTTTACCTATATACCGGGACTACAGTTAGTCGGCTCGCTTGCTTGCGTCGATTCTCTCTTGCTTTTCGTTCCCGTTCTCGATCAGTTTCTGTCTCCCTCTCTTTTTCCTTCTGTGTCTCTCTCTGTCTCATTCTTGGGTTCTTTATTTCCCCTTTTCCTCTCGCTGTTCTCGCTCTCTCTCTTTATTTCTCCGTTTCCTCTTTCTCCATTTCTCGTTCTTTGGCTATTCTACTTCCTTCTCTTTCGCTCTGTCTTTGAATCCCGTGTAAAGGAAAGTGAAAATTGTGCAACTGTAATGCAGAGAAGAAAAAAGAAAATCTAGAAAAAGTGATGAAGAGAGAGACACAATATCGGTGATAAAGAGAGAGACCCAATATCGTTGGAGAAAAAATGAAACTGAGACTACGACAAACAAGAGAAAAAAGAAAACCCTTAAAGACACTCGCGGAATAGGAAAATCGTCCAAGGAAAAAAAAGATAATAAAAAGATAAAAAAAATCCGATCTCCTTGCCCCTCCTGCGGCGAGGGAGCAAGAGTATCCGCCGAGCCGAGGAAATGCCGCCAGTGCCACGCCGGCGGACGAACGGACGCCCTTTTCAGAAATCTCACAGATCTTGTAAGGCGATCGCGCTTTCCCCCGAAACGGCCCTCTCGGGTGGCACTCCGGGCAGATTCTGCAATCTCGTCCGCACGCGTTTTAGAAATCCATACGCGTACGCACACGAATACACACACATACACGTAACAAGAAAGGTTGGGGCATCACTTCTCAAATACCAACAGTAATAATACCTGGTAATCATTCGAGGGACGAAAATTCAAATGAGAGAGAACCAAATGCACAAATATGAGCCTGACCAGATCCCTATTTACAGCCAATCTAAGACAAAGAGCAGATGAGGTAGAGAAGGGGAGAGCAAAGGGAAATGAGCAAGGGAAAAGGAAAGAGAAGGAGGGAGAGGGAAGGAGAAAGGAGGAGAGGAAAGGAGAAAGGGGGAGAGCAAAGGGAAAAGAGCAAGGGAAAAGGAAAGAGAAGGAGGGAGAGGAAAGGAGAAAGAGGAAGGGGAAGGAGAAAGAGGAAGGGGAAGAAAAGGAGAAAGGAGAAAGAGGAAGGGGAAGGAAAGGAGAAAGGGGAAGGGGAAGGGAAGGGAAAGGAAAGGAGAAAGGGGAAAGGAAGGGGAAGGAGAAAGAGGACGGGGGAAAGGAGAAATGAAATGGGTAGGGAAAAGGGAGGACAGGGGAAAGGAAGAGGGGTGGGGGAAGTGAAGATGAAAACGGTAGAAT
>NC_061840.1:5071314-5113814 GCF_019202785.1 Penaeus chinensis
CCCCCCCGTCCCCCAAGCATAACAACACAACGTGGCCGAAATACAACACGTGGGACAGAAACACAAGCCCGACTTCTAAGTCTTGTGACAAAACCCCTCGTCCTCTCCTATCCCTGCCTCGATCCCCTTTCCTCCCGCTGCCCCTCCCCTCTCCTATCCCTGCCTCGATCCCCTTTCCTCCCGCTGCCTCTCCCCTCTCCTATCCCTGCCTCGATCCCCTTTCCTCCCGCTGCCTCTCCCCTCTCCTATCCCTGCCTCGATCCCCTTTCCTCCCGCTGCCTCTCCCCTCTCCTATCCCTGCCTCCCCCTCTCCTCCCACTACCCAGCCCACTCCCTCTTCCCCATCAACAATGCTTACAAGCAGCCACATCAACAACATACCACTGGTCGCACATCACAACTGCGAGGTTAGTAATTACGTGTACACACACACACACACACACACACACACACACACACACACACACACACACACACACACACACACACACTCCATCCTCCCCACTTCTTCCCATCTCTCCCCTCCTTCCTTCAACACCCCCCACCTCTCCTCTCCCCTCCCTATCCCCCAACCTACCCTCACCCCCAATCCACAGAGGTTGGAACCCGACACACACAACATCCACACTGTGATCTACGCATACACTTCGGCCACGCCCATGTGAGGTCATCTTCCCCTCCCCCCCACCCCATTCTTCTTCTCCCTCCTCCTCCTCCTCCCCCACCCCACCCCCCCCGCCCGAACCCCACCCATCCCGATGCCCAATCGTCGGCATCACAACCCCCCCCCCCAAGACATACAATTTAAAACCGACACACAAAAGACGATTTTTTTTTTTTTTTTTTTAATCTGTTATCAGTATCCCTTTCCTCTCCTTCGATTCGCAATCTCCTTCAACGAGGAAAGAAAAAGGAAAGAACAAAAGGGAGAATTGTAAAGCGATGGAGAAAGCAGATGAGAGATAAAGGAGACGAGAGAATAAAGGAGAAGCGAAGGAGAAAGAAGTAATGATAAAGTAGACGCAAGGATAAAGCAAAGGAGAAATTAAAGTCATGAAGAGAAAGTAAAAGGTGATAAAGAAGGCGAAAGGAAAAAGCAGAAGAGAGACGGAGGAAACGATTGGAGAAAGAAATCAAGAGAGAGTTAAAGGAGGCGAAGGGAGAAAGCGAGAGAGAGAGAGAGAGAGAGAGAGAGAAAGAATAAGAGAAAGAATAAGAGAAAGAAAGAGAGAAAGAAAGAATAAGAGAAAGAAAGAGAGAAAGAAAAAGAGAAAGAAAAAATAAGAGAAAGAGAGAAAGAAAGAATAAGAGAAAAAGAGAAGGAAAGAATAAGAGAAAAAGAGAAGGAAAGAATAAGAGAAAGAGAAAGAGATAAAGGCGACGAAAGGAGATCCAACAACAGCAGCGGCCGCAACCCGACCCCGCAAGAAGGACAAAGAGAAGATGGCACTGCCCGCGACGTGTGACATACCACTAATGATGGGCACCCACAACCCTCCCTCGCCCCCTCCCCTACCCCTTCCTCTCCCCCTTCCTCCCCCCCCCCCCGGCTAACCTGACACCCTGCCACACCCTTGCTTGTCCTTCCCCTTGGCCCCCCCCTTCTCCCTGCCCCCTCTCCGTGCCACAACTAAACCACAGCAACAGGTTCACGTACAAAAACAAGTGCCTCAGTGCGCACGCGCGCCAACGTACGAGACGAATGTGAGAATGATAATCGGAGAAAGAAGCACAGAGGGAGAGGCAAAGGGAGAGGGAGAGAGGGGGGGGGGAGAGGGAAAGGGAAAGTGAGAGGGGGGAGAGGGAAAGGGAAAGTGAGAGGGGGGAGAGGGAAAGGGAGAGGGGGAAGAGGGGGGAGAGGGAAAGGGAGAGGGGGGGAGAGGGGAAAGGGAGAGGGGGGGGAGAGGGGGAAAGGGAGAGGGGGGAGAGGGGGGGGAGAGGGAGGAATGGAGAGGGAGGAATGGAGAGGGAGGGATGGAGAGAGAGGGAGGAATGGAGAGAGAGAGAGAGAGAGAGAGAGAGAGAGAGAGAGAGAGAGAGAGAGAGAGAGAGAGAGAGAGAGAGAGGGAGGAGAGAGAGAGAGAGAGAGAGAGAGAGAGGGAGAGGGAGAGGGAGAGGGAGAGGGAGAGGAGAGGGAGAGGGAGAGGGAGAGGGAGAGGGAGAGAGAGAGAGGGAGAGGGAGAGGGAGAGGGAGAGGGAGAGGGAGAGGGAGAGGAGAGAGAGAGAGAGAGAGAGAGAGAGAGAGAGAGAGAGAGAGAGAGAGAGAGAGAGAGAGAGGACAAGATGTATCACCAAAGGCATTTTTGTATCACAAGCCCCGACGCCGCTGATGATTAACAGCACAAACACCTCCAAGTATAAACTGTGAGTGCGAGAATGTCTGATCCGTGCACAGGGTTTATATTTAGGAGAGGAAGAGAGAGAGAGAGAGAGAGAGAGAGAGAGAGAGAGAGAGAGAGAGAGAGAGAGAGAGAGAGAGAGAGAGAGAGAGAGAATAAAGTGGCAGAAACACTCCAGTGACGTCATAACCGCATACCCATCACGTCAGAGAAATAATAATAAATATTTTCATGACGCCAAATGTGTCGCTATAAATCCCACTTGTCTATCATATCAAATAAAATAGAAAAGGGGAGAGAGGGAGAAAGAGGGAGTGGGAAGGGAGAGAGAGAAAGGAGAGAGAGAGAGAGAGAGAGAGGGAGAGAGAGGGGGAGAGAGAGAGAGAGAGAGAGAGAGAGAGAGAGAGAGAGAGAGAGAGAGAGAGAGAGAGAGAGAGAGAGAGAGAGAGAGAGAGAGAGAGAGAGAGAGATCAAGCAAATGGCACGACCCGAAATTAAATCAAGCGAGAGCGAAAGGGGGGAGAGGATGGGAAAAGAAAAAGCAACGCCATCGAACAATGGCACTCAGGCACCGCTCGCCGCCGCCGTCGCCCGCGCCCCAAGTGCCAACAAGTGGGAGAAGTGACCTGGAACATTCCCCTTCCCTCCTCTTCTTCTTCTTCTCCTTCTCCCCTTCCCTCCTCCTCTTCTTCTTCTTCTTCTTCTTCTTCTTCTTCTTCTTCCCTCTCCCTTCTCCTCCTTCTCTTCCTTCTCCTTTCTCCTCCTCTTTACCTTCCCTCTCCCCTTTCTCCTCCTCCTACTACTTCTCCTCCTTCCCTTTCATTCCCTCCCCCTCTCTTCTTCTTCTCCTCCTTCCCTTCCCTTTCCCTTGCCCTCCCTTTCGTTTCCCATCTCTCCTCCCCCACTACATTACTCCCTCTGCCTTCCTTCCCTTTCCCCTCTTTCCCCTCCTTTGCAAACCCCTCCCCTCCCATTTCGTCACCCCCCCCCCCCCCGGTGCCATGCCCCAGTGCCAAAATGTGGCCGCCGTCGTCGAGGCCTCCGCTCGGTTAATGACCCGCGGCGAGGCCAATTAAGCTGTCTCTTTGGAGAATATACGTCTCGGTCACTTCTGGAGGAGGGGACGGGAGGGGAGGAAAGGGGAGGAAAGGGGAGGGGAGGGGAGGGGAGGGGAGGGGAGGAAAGGGGAGGGGAGGAAATGGGATGGGAGGGGAGGGGAGGGGAGGAAAGGGGAGGGGAGGAAGGGAAAATGGGGAAGGGAGAAGGAGGGGAAAATGGGGTAGGAGAGGATCAGAGGAAGGGAGGGGGAAATGGGGTAAGGGAGAGGAATAGAAGGGAGGGAGAATTGGGGTAGAGAAAGGAATGGGAAATGGGACAAGGCAGAATACGAAGGGAATGGGGAGGAATGGAGAAGAGAAGGGAGAAGGGGGAGAGGATCCTGAGGAAAAGGGGAGGGGGTGATGCGGATGGGAGCAGCAGGAGGAGGGAAGGAATATCTGCAAAGTTGGAAGGTGGAAAGCAGAGCTCCCGCGGGACCGTTTGTCTCCTCTGTATATTTGCGCATGTGTGCTCTTGTACGTATGTAAGTATATAAGTACTGACGTAGGAATATAGGCCCAATGTTTATACGTATGGAAGTATGCAAGTACGTACGTATGCATGTAACCAAAATATGTAGAAAGTGAGCATATAAATACGTACATATGTAGACATTACCGAACCAGGAAAATGGCAAATTTGAAAGACATTCTCGCACAGTACGTTAGAAAAGATGGAAGGCGGCGTGACAACCGACCTACCGACCTCCCAACACGTAATCCCCAACGCCAACAGCGCAAACAAATGACGAGCGTTCTCACTGCCACTGCCCCTCCCCTTCCCCCCCCCCAACCCCCCTCTTCAACTCACGCTACACAGCAAAAATCGGCAAATGCATCGTAATACGACCCAGCCTTTCTTTCCCTACCCCTCCCCCCTTTCTCAACCACGAAGCGATTCCCTTCCCTTGACCTGACTTGACACTTGATCGCCCAACGAGGTCAAACACGAGGTACCTGCCACTGACACCGCTGCCGTTGGTGCCAAGGAGCTATATTTATCCCTCGTCACGCGGTGTGGCGGAATGACCCAACGATGTCAACAAAGAGGGGGTAAGGGAGAGGGGGAGGGAGAGGAGAGGAGAAGGGAGAGGAGGGAGGGAGGGGAGAGAGGAAGGGGGGTACGCGCGTAATCCAATTTTCGAATTCAAATGCAGCTGTTGATCTATCGATTCATTTCATCCAAAATGTCGAGCGGAGATTCCATCCTGATTTAACCAGATAAAATGGAAATCAATAAAAAATAACAACGATTTAGGGGAGATTGAAGAGAAGCTGGGGGAGGTGGAGAAGATGGGGAGGGGATACAGACGCAAACGGATGCTAAACATTCCCGTTTCCAAAGTTTCATGACCAGCTGAAGCGGGCCACACATGACCTGAGGTAACCCTGACCTTGACTAACCTAAGAGGAGGAGGAGGAGGAGGGCAAGGAGGAGGAGGCGACGCTGAGACAAGTGTTATCCCTTCTTCGGAGTGCTGACGGCCCCGCCTCCGTCCGAGAATCAGCACCGGCATGAGTCAGCAATGAGGCATCGTCAGCCCTCGCTCTCTCTCTCTCTCTCTCTCTCTCTCTCTCTCTCTCTCTCTCGTTCTCTCGCGCTCTTTAGCGGACACAAAAACATTCCCACGCCCTCCCCCCCCCCCCCCATCTAATAATACCTCCACCTACCCCCCATCCCCGGACTCCCATCATATCCCTGTCGAAGCGAATTTTTCTCTCGATTTCGCTCGCATGTGGGAGACAGAAGGGGGGGGGGGGGTTATGAGCGTTTGTGAGTGTATGTGTGTGTGTGTGAGTGTGTGTGTGTGTGTGTGTGTGTGTGTGTGTGTGTGTGTGTGTGTGTGTGTGTGTGTGTGTGTGTGTGTGTGTGTGTGTGTGCGTGCGTGTGTGTTATGCTTGTATGAATTTATGTATGTACATGTATATCTAAAGCAAATACAGAATACGAATGAATGGAGGGTGGAGAGACAACAAAGACGAGCCAGGGTGCCACAACACACAATCTTGACCTCGCGTGCCCCCCCCCTCCACCCCTCAACCCTCCGCCTCACGTCACCCTTGACCTCCCTCGGATCGTGTCTCCTCCCCTCCCCCCCTCCCTATTGTCCCTCTCCCCCGGGTGGTCATGTATTTGGTCACTCTCGACACCTGCTACATGACCCACTCCCCCATCCTCCCCTCCCCCCCTTTCAGCTGACCTCCCATGTCCTCGTGACCCAGCTCTGACCACCTTCGCCCCCCCCCCCCTCTCTCTTTTTCCACCGCCCCCTCCTTCCCGAGAGAGTTCACACGGGTCTTTGTCTTGCGAGATCCCTTTCGTCTTCTTTTCTCACAGGAAACCATACAATAATAATTACTTTTTTTTGTTATTGTTAATGACGATAACAATAACAAAAAAAACTATCCAAAGTAAATAAATGAATGGACAAGTAAACAAACAAATGCATAAATAAACAGGGGGCAAGAGGGTGAAGACAAAGGGAGAAAACAGAATTGGCAGAAAAATAGATAAATGAGGAAGGAAAGGAGCAGCAATAACTGGAACAGGAGGAATTGGAAGTGAAGGAGGAGGAGGAGGAGGAACTGGAGGAGGAACAGTACGTGGAAGAAGAAGAGAAGGAATTGGAGGAGAAATAACAGAGGAGGAGGAGGAGGAGGAGGAGGAGGAGGAGGAAAAGGAGGGGAAGAGTTGGAGGAGGAGGAGGAGGAGGAGGAGGAAAAGGAGGGGAAAAGTTGGAGGAGGAGGAGGAGGAGGAGGAAAGGGAGGGGCCAAGAAGGCACGAAAGCGAGGCAGCCCAAAAGCACGCCGTCTGCCGGACATGTGTTAAAACGCTTCGTTATGCAGAAGCGCGAGCACCGAGGAACAAATGTCTGCCGCACATCTGCTACGAATAACTCTTGGCAACTGAGCGACGCTGACCCCGCCGGGACCCCCCCCCTTCCCCCCAGGGCATCTCCGAGCGTAACTCCCAGGGAGAAAAGGGCATGGAAAGGGAGGAATGATAGGGTGGGGGGGAAATAGAGGAATGGAATGAGAATGAGGGAAAGGGGAAAGAATGAGGGAGAGGCGAAATAAGGAGGTGAAAGAAAGGGTGAGAACTAAGGAGGAGAATAAAGAAATGAGAGAAATGGAGATGGAGAGAAGCCGAAGAATAGTGGAGAAAAGGAGAGAAGAGAAGGGTAAAGAGAGAGAAGAGTAGATATATAGTCAAAGGGAGAAATAGAGAGAAATAAAGAGAAGAGTAGATATGTAGACAAAGGGAGAAAGGGAGAGAAAGAAAGTGGTCGAGAATGAATTACAATCTTAATAGCCTCGCCACCTCCATCAGACCACCAGCATCAACGCTTGTCACAAGGTGTCGCTCATACTTACCTCATAACGACCTGCTAATCTTCTCCACTGGCCCCTCTCCCCTCTCCCCTTTCTTCTTCTTCTTCTTCTTCCCTCCATCTTTACCTTTCTCCTCATTCTCCCCCCCCCCTTCCCTTCCATCTCCCTCCTCCTCTATCCACCCCTCCTCCTCCTCCTATACCCCCCCCCCCCCGTCTCCCACAGCCAAAGCAGCTCCGGTCGGGGAAAAATTATCACCGGCCGGAGTTATCTGGCCAGTGTTATCAGCCAGAACACCACTGCAGACAGTAGCTGGGATCCGTCTAAACCCCCTAACCCTCCCTAAATCCCCTCCTCTCCCCCCCCTTCCCCACTGCCCTACCCCTTTCTCCTTCCCCCTTACCCTGTCCTCCCCACTCTACCCTACCCATCCACCCTCCTTTCCCCCTACCCTACCCATTCCCCCTCTTTTCCCCCTACCTTCTTGTTCTCATCTCCCCTACGCGTATTACGTAAGCAGGCGTAACACAAACCTACGTTATGATACCCATTACGAGGTCGATGGGGGAGAGGGGAGGAAAAGGTGGTGGAGGAAGAGGAGGAGGAGGAGGGAGAGGAGATTAAGGGGAGGAAGAGTGAGAAGAGAGAGAATAAGAAGAAAGGATAAGAGAGACGAGGGGAGAAGAGGGAGAAGACGAAGGGGAGGAGAAAGAAGACGAAGAAGAGGGAGAAGACGAAGAAGAGGGAGAAGACGAAGAAGAGGGAGAAGACGAAGAAGAGGGAGAAGACGAAGAAGAGGGAGAAGACGAAGAAGACGAAGAAGAGGGAGAAGACGAAGAAGAGGGAGAAGACGAAGAAGAGGGAGAAGACGAAGAAGACGAAGAAGAGAAGAAGACGAAGAGAGGAGAAGAAGACGAAGGAGAGAGAAGACGAAGAAGAGAAAGAAGACGAAGGAGAGGAGAAAGAAGACGAAGGAGAGGAGAAAGAAGACGAAGGAGAGGAGAAAGAAGACGAAGGAGAGGAGAGAGAAGACGACGACGAAGAAGAGAAGACGAAGCAGAAGAGGGAGAAGAAGATGAGGGAGGAGAAGAGAGAAGACAGAATAGAGAAAACAAAAATGGTGATGATGAAGCAACGAGAGAAGAGAATGAACGGAAAGAAGATAAGGGTGTCCAGAGGAAGATGCTGCGAAGGAGAGGAGAGAGGAAGAGGAGAACGGAAAAAAAGTTAGAAACGAAATGGGACGATAACAGCAATTAGCCACAAGTACCACGATAATATTATCACATGACACTGCCTGATGATCTTGCAACCTCAACCTTCCAGGATCCTTATCAATAAGCGGCTCTGCAATGCATTCATCTCCATTCCTCATATTCTTGATTTCGAGACCATAAGATTTTACGAAAAAGAGATGCTGGTTGTCTTTGTATGTGAGAATAAGTCACTTCATCCTACCGAAATCATATCCTCCAAAAATCTGAACTCGAAATTCCAAAAAACACATCAAATTAATACAATAGTAAATAAATACAATATACAATAATATCAGGTATGACTTAAACAAATCATAAATCCCAAAGAACATAAATTATGACGATGAAACTGAAATCAGAATAATAGAAAATACGTAATAAACAAAAGTAAGAAAAAAAAATCAAACATCCCCACCATTGTTACTGTTGTCATCATTATACTATTAATAATCACTGTACAAAATGCACCGTGTTACAGCCCCAGCAAGCATCCGTCACAGCGCCGTTGCGGTCGTAACGTAACGTCCGCTGAGTCACGCTTAAGCTCCGCTCTTGACAAAGCTTACTGCACGCTCTTCTCCCAGAGTGCAAAGTATGGTACTCTCGCACGACCTTTGCCTAACACATACGAAAGACAATAAGGCGGTATGGGCAGTGCATAAGTGATTCGGGCCAAAAAGAAAATATTCAACAAGTTCTCTACATTTTCTGACCGAGGTAGTGTTCTACTTCCGCTCAACTTATCACGTTACGCTATAATCCCCCGAAAAGAAAAATGCGACCCACCTAATACTTAAAAATATACTTATAATCAGAGACAATTACCAATGCAATCACAAAAAAGCACGTACTACGAAAAACCTTTACCGAATCCTCTACAAAGAAGTTAAAATAACACAGAACACCGTGTATGTATAGAACAACAAATAACCATACCAAAAAAACAATGATAAATGTCCACTAAAATCGAGAAGTCGGACTCCTCTCCCTGGCTTGATCGCATCACAGCACTCCGCATGAACTACTCGCATAGAGACGGTGTGGTGATGGTAATGATGATAGTGATGAGGTGAAGGAGGAGGCAATGCAAACACTCACAAACTCATTCACTCACTCACTCACCTAGTAGGGTCATCGTTGAGTGTGCCACAGACGCAATCACGGGCACGATTCGCCGTCGCGTCTAACAGGCATAAGTATCCTCTTCTCCCTCTCTCTCTTCCTCTTTCTCCGTCCGTGTCTCTCTCAAGGCACTTAATTTCTTCTTCCTCAACCACCACTACCGAGAACGAGCACATTAAGTTTGGATACAAGTCTACTTCTTGTCTCTTATTCTCTCTCTTCGCGAGCACGTTAAGTATATCGAAGGCGACAACGCTGTGTGCTCGCCCGCTCTCTCTCCCGCACCCGCTCACACCAGCAACTCGACTGTCAATTATAATCTACGCTCCGAGACGCTCCGCCAGCACCGTCGCCTCTGGTCGTGGGGGCGGCCCGGGGCATGGGGGGCGGGGAGGGAAAGGGGAGGGGCTAAGAAGTTGCCGAGAAGAGGGGGAGGCGCGCTCGACGGGGAGGAGGGAGGCGGGGTGAGGGAGGAGGGAGGAGGGAGGAGGGAGAAGAGGAGGAAGGGTAGTGGGGAAAGGGGTAAGCTGTCCTGTAGGAATGGATTGAGATGATGATGATGTCATTGTTGTGGGATGCTGTGTGGGGAGGGGAAACTTGTCATTTAAAGAAGATAACTGATTAATTATGCGTTCTATTTAATCAGGGAGAGCAGCTGTAGCTCAGCAGAGGAAGAAACAGCGCCATCGAATGCCAAGACCCTCTCGATCTCCCATCGACGAAATCTAACGGGCTGAAACAAGCACTCCGATTCCCCCAACGACTCTTTCGCTCGAACGACATCATGTCAATCCTTTCCAATCTTTTCCAATCCTTAACCGACGCCGATCCTGCGCGCCCACCGCCCGCCACGCGCCCATTCAACCCTCGCCCTCGAACAGGAGCAAATAGGCCTACGCACGCACAGAAACAAAAACAACAGGAGGAGAAAATGTACAAAACCATAATAAAACTGCCATAAACCTCTGCCGAGCCCCCGAGGCAGCACCTGTACTTAAAGAGAAGCAAAGTGTAGTTCGGTCATTATCGCCGTCGACATGCCCTCCCCCTCCCCCCCCTTCTCTCCCTCCTCTTCCCTTCTCCTATCCCTCCCCCCTGGCCCCTCACCCTCTAACCTTCCTCCCTCTCCCTCCTCCTCTCCCTCTCCCCCTCCGTTCCCTTTCCCCCTCCGTTCCCTTTCCCCCTCCTCTCCTCCCCCTTCCTCTCCCCCTGTCTACTCCCATGCCCCTTGCCTTGTTATCTGGTTATCAGCCTATCTGTTGTTATCTAACACGGTCACGGCGGTAAGGCTGTACGAGAAGACAACGATGACGTGTTGACGAAGGAAAAAGGGTTGTAGAAGCTAATGAAAAATAACATAGAACAAAACGAATACGACACAAAAAACACGAAGCAGGGACACGAGCGCAGAATTACTGAAATTAAAGTTCTGGAGACGCGAGGAACCAGGAAAGGATAAGATACGAGAAATTAGATAATCATTATCATCTATCTCCTGCGCTACCGATCCATCACGAGTGTCGCAACACGTTTCACAAAGTTCTACCGTCTTCTGTCAATCTCGTGCTTATTATCATTATCTTTTTAAAACCAATATCATTGTTTTTTTTTTTGTGTTTACTGAATCTACGATAAATAAACTTTAGGTCTTCAGATATTTTTCTTAGCACTAAAAAATAAGAATTGATGTATATCTATTAATTTATCTATACATGTATATATACATACATACATATATATACACACATACATACATATATATACATACATACATATATATATACATACATACATATATATATACACATACATACATATATATATACATATAAATTTGAATATATTACATGTAGAGAGAGAGAGAGAGAGAGAGAGAGAGAGAGAGAGAGAGAGAGAGAGAGAGAGAGAGAGAGAGAGAGAGAGAGAGAGAGAGAGAGAGAGAGAGAGAGGGGGGGGGGGGGAAGAAATAGGTAAAGAAACACGAAAAAAAGAAAACAGACCGACCCAGGGGGCAGGACTAGAGGGAGAAGTATTCGGGGAGGAAGAGGAGAGGGATGGGCCCCAGTGGGGGGGGCAGGGAGGGAGGGTGCTCGGAGACCCAAACAGCCCAAGTCATTACCCGGCTGTTATCTCGCTAGACAGAGGCGCTACCTGGGATAACATCGACAAGGGATTCCAATGAGGCAATTAAAGTGGCGGCTCTCTTAGTATATTTTTATTTCTTTGTTTTGGTTATTTACATATTCCTGTTGATTCAAATTTCTGTCGCATTTTGCCATCAGGGACAGAAATATGATAAACTTACATGTCTCTGTCCGCGCGTTACCGTCATACCTCAAAGCATCAATTACCCTGTAATTTCTCGTAATTTCCACCCAAACAAACATCATAACATCTCCAACACTCAAATTACATAAATTTCCATCCCCAATAACAACCCGAAAATCCGTATCAAGAGAGAAAGGGTTTACGGGACAGAAAACATTCATCGTTGGGACAGCGCTCGCGAATATAAACAAACAGGGAAACAAAGGACACCTGTTTGTCCATCCCGGGCCTGGAAGGGGGATATGGACACGAGTTAGAGGACAACGATTTAAAAGGTTGGAAGGTTAAGGGACAAAACCAATAGAGGTTCGCGAAGTCAGCGTGCACGACAAAACCAACATGGCGGAAGAGTAAACAAACATGGCTGACCAAACATTACGCCAAAAGAGGTCACGGGTAGCATTCAAGATTTGTGTACCTGTGACCAACTGGGTGTAGGAGTGTTTTGTTTTTATCCAAATCGATAAATATTACGTTTGAATAAGCTAGCAAACAATGAAATCAACTAGAGGCATGAACAGCATGCAGTTTATGAAAAAAAACCTTTTATAACGGCAAAATCTGCCGCACCTAAGCAAAAAGACATCAAAACAGTTTACAAATCACTTTCCATCTGAGACCCAATCGCCGCGGCCACTGTCCCCTCATAACAGGGCAATTTTCCCAGCGTGTCAACCTCATAAACATAAAGCAGGACCTCCCCTCGTACGCCAGGTCTGCCAACAGCCTCGTCAGCAAACACCTCGTTATCGGGGAGCAAGAAGGAGCAACGGGAGCCTTAATATCCCTTCGTGCGATATTCCTATTGCCTTTTCTCGTGTGCCTCGACCATGTGTGCTTACTTCGGCTGGACTGGTGTTTTGACTGTGAGATTTAGAGGGTAGGGGAGGGCGGGGAGGTGAGGAGGATGGAAGGTGGAGACCGAAGGGGATCGCGTGTGAAGGCAATGCTAACTTTTAAGGAAAACTGGAGATAAAATACGTAAATTTTTAATTCATAATTCCAATAATATGTATCTTTAAATACATTTAAAGGAAAACACTAATCTGCAAACTTCGGCCTGGGGAGGTAATTAGCAAACATATATTTGCAATGCAATCATTCTCACGACCGCAACGGCGTGGCCCGAATAAACATCACGCCTTCCGAAGCGACATATGGCGGTTAACGAATGGCCATCCCGTTGAATATGAGGGACCCTCAAGGATTAAACCACTGCAATGCAAGAATAAGACTTCCGACCCTACGGCACATAGAGCAACAAGCACTATAGAACCATAAGGACGAAGGGGAAGAAGGGGGGGGGGGGGCAAGTGGACCTGACGTGGTGTTTGCTCTGACTAGGTATCGGTTTCCGCGTGTTTATCAATTTGCCTTTTTTTTTCTTACCGTCGACCCCTCTACCTCCCCTCATGCCAATTCCTTCCACTTCTATCTCTTCTTCCTTACTCATTTCTTCATCTATGCCCTTTCTATTTTTTCCCTTTCTTCTCCTTCCTTAACACTCTTCTCTCTCCTTCGCCATTCCTCCTCTCCTTTCCTCTCCCCTCCCATGCTACCCCTTCACCTCCGTCTCCCTCTCCTACACCTCCTCCACCTCCTGATTTACCTCCTCCCTACCCCCTTCCCTCAGGCTCCCACCCCCTCGATATGGGCCCACACACACACGCACTGTACTTCGGGCAAACACAACGCAGCGTGGGAACCCAAAGGTGTCCACCTACATCAACAGCTCAGGTCCCCTTAATTAACAAGAGAAATGCCCAACGCGCTTTAACTGGGAGAAAGGTATTTTCGAACGAGTCCTCACTGCAACTTGCACGCGCACGCATGAATCCCTGCTGGGTGGCTGCTTTTGCTCTCACAACACAAGCCAGGTGACTCAGGTGACAGCTTTATCACGCACAGATTCTGATTACGCTAGTTACCGAGTGATGGGACGGAGCAGAAGACTGACGCATATTTTTCATGAGTACATTTGGTTACGTTTATATCTATTGTTATATTCTGTTTATGATTACATTTCCATTCATAAACACGAACACCTAATCAATCATGCTTAATCGAAGTTTCCTATCCAAGCCTCGAAAGAGATGCAACCCATTTTTTTAACCAAATCGGCCGATGCTTTGTAAATAACGCGCAATATCTGTGTAGCCCTTTTCTTCCCCAAAGGACAAAATACATTTTTTCCGTCGCCGGTTGTTTTCACAGATGCCCCGCTCGCCCAGAAGAATGTCCGAGAGCGTGTTGGTCTTCCCAGAAGTGGCCTCCTCCTGACGCCACTCCTTCCACGTGCAACCGGCGGAGTAACCAGCGGCTCCGAGGGAATACCTAATCCCAGGCCCATAACTAACCTACGGCATAATTTATTTCTTTCTCGTGTAAAAGGGAAAAAGACTTTGGAAAGCCATTAGAAGTTAAGCTATTCTGATTGGAGTTTTTAAGATAAAACAAAAGGGGGGAAAATCTCATAACAGTTCAACGTTACACGCATCGCCTTTACATTTATTTGTCACGAGAGAAGATTGAGCATCTAAGTTCCCGAGACTTACGGCGCAATTATGACTCTCAAAGCTATAATACCCTCAGATACGGTTTTTCAACGCTGAATAAAGACATTTACACGGCCGTACACGAGGTTTCATTACCCGCTGCCGTCGATCGCTGTCACAAGACCCTGGGCACAAAGGCGACTGTGCTTGGGTCTACCCCACATTGCCCCTCGCAGGAGAGTCCGCGCTGGTCATCGGCCTATGCCCGGCGCCCGAGTCTCGGCACGTCCCGCGAGACAAATAGGGGAAATTAAAAAGGGGAAGACACGGCCGCGAAGGCGAGCTAACCGCATCAAAAACAAACCCAAAAATCTACATACATATTCCCCGCAGCAGCGAGGAGGAGGGAAGGAGAGGAAAGGGGGGAGAGGGGGAGGGAGGGAAGCATGTGCTTAGGCCTCTCGTCGATCGCCGCCGTTCGCCCGCCCGCACGCGCGCCCAGGCTGCGGCGGTGCTCGTGTGTGACGCCCGCGAAGCCACACCGCATTAGCATCCATTTGCATCCCATCATTGAGAGAGAGAAGGGGGGGGGAGGAAGGAGAGGGAGGGGAAGGCGAGGAAGGAAAGAGTGGAAAGGGAAGATGCAGAAGGAGAGAAAGGGACGGGATGACGAAAAATGGAGAAAGAGAGAGAGAGAGAGAGAGAGAGAGAGAGAGAGAGAGAGAGAGAGAGAGAGAGAGAGAGAGAGAGAGAGAGAGAGAGAGAGAGAGAGAGAGAGGTAGGTAAGGGAAAACAATGAAAGGAAAAACGAATACGAATACGGATAAGAATACGAAAACGAGAGGAGGAGGAGGAGGAGGAGGAGGGATGCTGCAGCGACGCGCCCCCACCACCGCCCTCCTCATCCGCGGCGGGCGTCGTACTCACCAGACATGATGCTCATCCGCGTGGCTGCCTTGGCTCGGGCGCCGACCTGCACGGGAGAGAGGGAGAGAGAAGGACGGACATTAGTCGGGAGAAATAATTAAAGAAAGAGAATCTACACTCAAGGAGACGCGCGCGATCCGGTCAAAGGCGCAGGAAGCACGTCGGGGAACGCCGCGCCTCTACTTGCCTCGCCCGACGACGCCCGCGTGCGTGGAGGGGAAGGAGGGGGGGGGGGGAGGAAGAGGAGGAAGAGGAAGAGGAGGAGGAGGAAGAGGAGGAGAAGGAAGAGGAGGAGAAAGGGGAGGAAGAGGAAGAGGAGGAAGAGGAGGAAGAGGAAGAAGAGGAAGAGGAGGAGGAGGTGGGAAGGGAGAAGACCAAAACTAGGGTGAGGAAGGGAATGATGATGATGAGGAAGGAAAGAGGAGGAGGAGGAGGAGGAGGGGAGAGAGAGAGGAGGGGGGTGAAGAGTAGGATGAAGACAAGGAGAAGCAAAAGGCGAAGAAGGAGAAAAGAGTAGTAGTAGTAGTAGTAGTAGTAGTAGTAGCAGCAGCAGCAGCAGCAACAGCAGCAGTAGTAGCAGCAGCAGGAACAGTAGGAGGAGAAAGAAAAGGAAGAGAAGAAAGAAACTGGGGTAACAATGCGAAGTCAGGAGATATGGGGCAATACAGGATGACGATGACTTGTTTTTCCTTTAAAAGGAGAGGGCGAGGAGGCGGGCAGAGCGTGATGAGACAAGAAATATGAGGGGAGAAGACAACAGATGCCTGAGATAAATAGTTTTACATCAATCAACACGTCACAATCAGTCCTATCACTGTTCATTACCATCGTTCTCGTCGTCCTTAATGAACACCTACAGAAACAAAATATACCGATCACCACAAACTATAAAATTAAATAACAATAAATCACTATAGATAAAATCGCGCAAAAATCGGCAATACATAACTACACATAATATCACATTAAAACAATAAACCAACAAAAGGGTCGAAAAGGTCAATAGATAAATAAATAAAGTATAGAAATCAGCGTATAAAAATTCACACAATAGAACCAAATAAAACAAACGAACAAAAAAATTGTAGAAACCAGAACATACAGAATAACGCCATCAAACAACAAACAAACACAAAAGTGTAGAGACCAGTCAGTACATCACACAACGAAAACAAACAAAATACAAACGAACAGAAAAGAAAGCAAAATCAGTAAATACAGCACCACAGAAAAACAAAACAAAACAAAACAAACAAAAAATAAGCAAAATCAATAAACACAGATTCAAACCATAAACAAAGCAACAACAAAAACAGAACAAATAAACAAAAAAAGTGCAAAGCTCACGAGGTCATCACCAACCCGCTCTCTGCAACAGCGGCGACGAGGGGTTCTTCACTATATTTCGTACCGTCATAATCAACGAAGCCGAGGTCAGATCGCGTGGCTTCTCTCCCCTCCCCCTCCCCCTTATTCGACCCTTCCCTCTTCTCCTCTCCCTTCTCTCTCCTCCTCCCCCTCCCCCTTATTCGAACCTTCCCTCTTCTCCTCTCTTTTCCCTCTTCTCCTCTCCCATCCCTCTTCTCCTCTCCCTTCTCTCTTCTCCTCTCCCTTCCTTCTTCTCCTCTCCCTTCCCTCTTCTCATCTCCCTTCCTTCTTCTCCTCTTCTCTCCCTCTTCTCTTCTCCCTTCCCCTAATTCGGCCCCTTCCCCCTTCTCCTCTCTCTTCCCCTCTTCCCTTCTCTCCTTTCCCCCTCCTCTCTTTGGTCATCTCCCTCTCCCTCTCACTCTCTCAATTCCTCTCATTCTCTCCAACTCTCCCCTCTTCTTCATCCCGATTCTCTCCCTCTTCATTTCCATCTCATCCTCACCTACTCCCTCTTCCCTTCGAATTATCACCTCTCCATTCTCCTCTCCCTCACTTTATTCTCCCCTCGCCCTTGTCCTCTCCCTCTCATTCTCCCTGTCCTTCACCCCTTTCCCCCCTCCCCACCCCTCTCCCCCATCTTCAATCTCTTGACCTTCGTCCCCTCCTGGCATTTTGTCGTTTGTCAGGCCGAGGGAGAGGGGGGGGAGGGGAAGGGGAAGGGGAAGGGGTAGGGGAAGAGGGAGGGAAGGAGAGAGAGGGAAGGAGAGAGAGAGAGAGAGAGGAAGGGGGGGAGGGGGAGGGGAAGGGGAAGGGGAAGGGGAAGAGGGAGGGAAGGAGAGAGAGAGAGAGAGAGAGAGAGAGAGAGAGAGAGAGAGAGAGAGAGAGAGAGAGAGAGAGAGAGAGAGAGAGAGAGAGAGAGAGAGATAGATAGAGAGTAAAAAGTAAATATACGTCACACATGCTTATTTTAATAACTACAAACCAATAATATGCAAGATCATCGATAAATATACAAACTAACGATAACAGTAGGAAGAATCATATTAATAATGATATAAACACAAATAAACCAGATTAAGAAAACGAGAAACATACAATAACTAAGAAGAGAGACAACAAGAGGATAGCCACAAAATGCAGATGATGATGATGATGATGGTGATGGTGATGATGATGATAATGATGATGGTGATGATGATGATGATGATGATGATGATGATGATGATGATGATAATGATGATGGTGATGATGATGATGATGATGATGATGATGATGATGGTGATGATGATGATAATGATGGTGACGGTGATGATGATGATGGTGATGATGATGGTGGTGGTGATGATGATGATGATGATGATGATGATGATGATGATGATGATGATAATGATGATGGTGATGATGATGATGATGATGATGATGATGATGATGATGATAATGATGATGGTGATGATGATGATGATGATGATGATGATGATGATGGTGATGATGATGATAATGATGGTGACGGTGATGATGATGACGATGAAGATAATAATAAAGGTAAAGATCAAGAACACTACAAAGAAACGAAGAGGAGGATAATGCAAAGAAGGAGAAAATAATGAAGTTGATGATGATAATAGCCACAATAATAATAATAACAACAACAGCAAAAATAACAATAACAATATTAACAACAATAACAACAGTAACAAAACAACAATAATATCGTCAGAAACGTTACCAATAATAATTACACAGCAAACATACAAAAGACGAGAACCGGAGAGAAAGGAGAGAGGAGAGAAGAAGGAGAGAGAGGAGAGAAGGAGAGAGAGGAGAGAAGAAGGAGAGAGAGGAGAGACGAAGGAGAGAGAGGAGAGAAGAAGAGAGAGGAGAGAAGAAGGAGAGAGAGGAGAGACGAAGGAGAGAGAGGAGAGAAGAAAAAAGAGGAGAGAAGAAGAGAGAGGAGAGAAGAAGAAGAGAGAGGAGAGAAGAAAAAGAAAGAGGAGAGAAGAAGAGAGAGAGGAGAGAAGAAGGAGAGAGAGGAGAGAAGAAGGAGAGAGAGGAGAGAAGGAGAGAGAGGAGAGAAGAAGGAGAGAAGCAGAGAGAGGAGAGAAGAAGGAGAGAGAGGAGAGAAGAAGGAGAGAAGAAGCAGAGAGAGGAGAGAAGAAAAAGAGAGAGGAGAGAAGAAGGAGAGAGAGGGGAGAAGAAGGAGAGAAGAAGCAGAGAGAGGAGAGAAGAAGCAGAGAGAGGAGAGAAGAAGGCGAGAGAGAAGAGAAGAAGGAGAGAAGAAGCAGAGAGAGGAGAGAAGAAGGAGAGAGAGGAGAGAAGAAGGAGAGAAAAAGGAGAGAGAGGAGAGAAGAAGCAGAGAGAGGAGAGAAGAAGGCGAGAGAGAAGAGAAGAAGGAGAGAAGAAGCAGAGAGAGGAGAGAAGAAGGAGAGAGAGGAGAGAAGAAGGAGAGAAGAAGCAGAGAGAGGAGAGAAGAAAAAGAGAGAGGAGAGAAGAAGGAGAGAGAGGGGAGAAGAAGGAGAGAAGAAGCAGAGAGAGGAGAGAAGAAGGCGAGAGAGAAGAGAAGAAGGAGAGAAGAAGCAGAGAGAGGAGAGAAGAAGGAGAGAGAGGAGAGAAGAAGGAGAGAAAAAAGAGAGAGAGGAGAGAAGAAGGAGAGAAGAAGCAGAGAGAGGAGAGAAGAAGGAGAGAAGAAGCAGAGAGAGGAGAGAAGAAGCAGAGAGAGGAGAGAAGAAGGCGAGAGAGAAGAGAAGAAGGAGAGAAGAAGCAGAGAGAGGAGAGAAGAAGGAGAGAAGAAGCAGAGAGAGGAGAGGAGAAGCAGAGAGAGGAGAGGAGAAGGAAAGACAAATACGCAAGAGGAGGGCGCGCAGGGGGGTCACGTGGCCAGGCAGGCAGACAAATAACGGACTTGAGAAAGCGACCGGCCACTCGCACCCCCCCCCTCCCCTCCCTTCCCCTCTCCTCCCTTCCTTCTTCCCCTGCCCCCTCTGTACTCCTCCCTTTACCCCTCACCCCTTTCCTATTCTCTTCCTATTCCTCCCTTTTATTCTTCGATTTTTCGCCTCTTTCCTATCCCCGCCCCCCCCCCCTCTCCTTTTACCCTCACTTCATTCTATCCCTCCTTTCATCCCTCACTCCTTCCTATTCCCTCTCTTTTAATCTCTTATCTCCGCTCTTTCTCCCTTCACTGCCTTTCCTATTCCTTCTTCATTTCCCATTCTCCTTCTCTTTTTCCCATCTTCCTCTTTCATCTTCCCTTTCCCTATCTCCCACGTGCTTCTCTCCCTCCCCGATCCCTTCCCCTTCCCCTTCCCCTCCTTCCTATTTCCTTCTTCCTCCCCCCCACCTTCTTCCTCCTCTCCCTTTCACCCTTCACCTCCCCTCTTCCTATCCTTCCCTCCCTCTTGTCTCCTCCTTCCTCTCCCTTCCCCCGCCTTTCCAACTTGACTCCCTCCGCCCGCCACTTCGCTACCCTCCCTCTCCCCCTCCCTCCCCCCTGCCCTTCCTCTCCCCCTCCCTCTCCCCCTGCTCTCGCTCTCCCCCTCCCGCCCCCTGCCTTCCCTCTCCCCCTCCCTCCCCCTGCCCTCCCCTCCCCTCCCCTTTCCCCTCGTCCGTCGGAGCGCGTCATCTAGGCCACTTGCGAACACAAAGGGGAAACCAAATGTGACAAAGGGGGAGAGCGCGGATACGATAATTTTCCTTTTAGTGGGGTGGAAGGGGAGGGAGGAGGGGGGGAGGGAGGGAATAGGTGGAAGGGGAGAAAGGAGGGGGGGAGGGAGGGAGGGGATGGAAGGAGGGAGGGAGGGGGGGGGAGATTGGAGGGAGGGAGGGAGGGATGGAGGGGGTGGAGGGTGAATTTTGTTCTGACGGCAAAGAGGGAGGGGAGGGGGAGTGCAAAGTTGGGGTGGAGGGAGGGAAGTGTGTGTGTGGAAATTATTAGGGGGAGGGAAAAAGGGAGGGGAAGAAGGGAGAGGAGGGGCGAAAACGACTTGCGTCCCGAACTGTGCAACACAAACCCGCCCACAATGTGCAACCGCCCACGCGCCCGGAGCTCGAGATGCCTCCTTCTCCTCCTCCTCCTCCTCCTCCTCCTCCTCCTCCTCCTCCTCCTCCTCCTTTCCCCTTTTCCGCTTCTTTTTCTTTCTTCTTTCTTTCGTTCTTTTTTGTCTCTTTCAAATCCTCCATCACTTAACTCTCCCTCCTCTTCCTCTTTCTCCCCCTTCCCCCTTCCCCCTCCTCCTCCTCCTCCTCTATTCCTTCCCTCCTCCTCCCACTCCTTCATTTCTCCCCCTCCCCCTCTTCCATTCCTTCCCTCCCCCCTCTTCCATTCCTTCCCTCCCCCCTCTTCCATTCCTTCCCTCCCCCCTCCGTCTCCTCCTCCTCCATTCCTTCCCCTCTCCTCCTCCATTCTCCCCCATTCCTTCCCTCCCCCTTCCACCTCTTCCTCCCCCTCCTCCCCCTCCTTCTCCCCCTGCTCTTCCTCCAGAGTACGAGGGCGCGCGCCCCTCCCCCTTCCCCCTCTTCCTCCTCCTCCCCCTCCTCCTCCTTCTCCCCCTGCTCTTCCTCCAGAGTACGAGGGCGCGCGCCCCTCCCCCACCTGTCAGTGTTGTCACAAGAAAGCTAATCCTCGGTGAGCTCACCACCATCACTTCGCCCTCGTCGCCTGCACAGCTTCAGGGCCGCATTCCCCGCGGGCCTCCAGCACTACACCGCACTATACTACACCCCGTCACGTCTGAGCCACTCGCCGCACTGTATCGCAGATTTATTAATCCGTATGGGGCGTCCTATTAGTCACGCATCACATTATTCACCCACAGAACACCATTTTTCACCATCCGTCACTGCATTGCGCCTCCGACACAACACACTGGTCTTCCATCTCTAAAAGACCGACTTTACAAAGCACACTATCACTCTTTTCCATCGCACTCACACCACAATCCCTCCTCCATCACAGAACACTATCCTTCAAGCACGCAAAGTCCACATAGCACCATCTCTTCATCACACTCGCACCACGTCTTCACCATAACGCATAATACCATCCCTGCTTCACTAACACCACACCACTCCACCTCACCATCTTTGCATCAACAACACCACGCCACCTCATCACAGCTCACCATCTTTGCATTACATCATCTGTGCTTCACCAATACACCATTTCTCCATGAAAGCGCATGACTTTTCCACCCCAGTGCTCTTCACCGCACATCACACCATACCCATCTTCCCCATCCTCACTATCCATACCCAATTCGCCATTCACTATTTTACATCCCACCCGTCAGCGATTTCACATAATCTGAAATTATGCCGACACCTTAAGTTGGGTCATCCGGAAATGCAATCATTTCAGAAGCGACTGTGGTGCTTATGCTATGAAATCGCTGTCATGCAGTTTTTGTCATGCAAACGAAGTCAGATTTCAGCAACACGCCAGGATTTCTAGGGCATAAGTGGCCACGATAAACTATTATACAAACTGTACAAGCGGGTACAATAAGCTATCGTAAAAACCCATTAAACTATAAAAAAACACTAAACCAGTAAAAATAATCAACCCTTAATCCCATTCATCTCGTAAAGTGTTAATAAACTTAAAACCACAAAAAAAAACATAAACACACATAAACAAATACATAACTAAATGAATAAATGGATAAAATGAATGACTAACATACAAAAAGAAAAAAATAATCAAAACCCCCTCACAACATCACCCACAACCCTTCACAACCCACAAAAAAAAAAAAAAAAAAAAAATCACAAGCGAAGTCCGGCATCCTCCGCATCGGCCTGTTGTTATTTACGCTTTCGACTTGCATGTAGCGAAAATGCGCTACCTAATATAGCGACTTCGTTACTTCAGCGCTAAATTTAAAATGCTGTAGCTGCCTTTCCATCGCGCTGCATCGTTGTTATCTTGGCCTGTGTCTCCGATTTCACGAGATTTAAAATCCAAACAGTAAAGGAGTTCGTTTCCTTTTGTGTATCCGTTTGTCCTTTCTTTATCATCCTCGCCGTCGTTGCTAATGTTGTTGTAATGATCATTTGCTGTGGGTCACACACATCGCCTGTTATTGCTATCATTCTTTCACTGTTATCATTATAACTAATGATCGTTCTTAATATTTTTATCATCGTTATTAATGTTATGAATATTACTACTACTGCTAGTGCTACTACTATTACTACTATTACTGCTACTACTACTATTACTACTACGATGATCATGATGACAATAATAATTGATAGTGATGATGTTATTAAAGTTATTATCATCGTCATATTCATCATTATTATCATAGATATTATTCTTGTTGTATTTGCGTTATTGCTATCCCTATCATAATTACTATCATTATTTCTACTATTAGTCTTAAACCTACGATTATGGTCATCACTCTTTTAGTCAACTGTGCAAAACCTTCTCAAAATACTCCATGTTACGCAATGCCATTTCCTCTAGTTCTGCTGAACCTGCATCGATTACAGAGCTTCAGCAGTAACAACGGGGCACGATCAGCATCAGCAACAGTGACGTCATCACCAGCAACAGTAACAATGACGCGAGCAGCATCAGTAACAGTGACGTCACCAGCAACAGTAACGACATGACGCGATCAGCAGCAGCAGCGGCTACTGTGAGACAGCGTCAAGTCTTGCTTATCTCGCGCGAGGAACCCGACACCGCCGCGCCACACGCAGGGGCGGCGCGGGGAAAAAGCGGGGCTGCAGCCTGCGCCCAAGCATGTGCGACACACTCGCATTCCTCGGCTCCCGGGCCGCCGCGCGCTCGAAAAACAGCGCTCGGACGCTAGGAGGGAGGGGGAAGGAGGGGAGGGAGGGGAGGGAGGGGATGGAGGGGGAAGGGAGGGAGGGGATGGAGGGGGAAGGGAGGGAAGATGGGAGGGGAGAAAAGATAGAGAGACACAGAGAGTGACGTGCATACATGCACGCATACATGTAGGCATGGGCGCACACACAAACACACATACACACGCACACGCACACAAGCGCGCGCACACACACACACACACACACACACACACACACACACACACACACACACACGCACACACACACATTCACTCATACACCCGGACCTTCCCCGACGACACTCCACTCGCACTCACGGACCTGCGCCAATTTTCTCATTTGTTCCCGCTTGGTCGTATTCCTTTGTTTAATAGCTTGGGTTCCTAGCTTGCTTGGCGCCGCCCTCGTGTGCACCCAGACCAATATCTCCATCTATCTATCTATCTGTCTGTCTTCTCTCCTTCTCTGTCTCTTTCTTCCATTCTTTCTCTATTTCTCTTCTTTTTTTTCTCTGTTTGACTGTCTCATCCTCCCCCTGCCCCCCCCCCACCCAGCCTCCCCCCCCCCCCTCTCTCTCTCTCTCTCTCTCTCTCTCTCTCTCTCTCTCTCTCTCTCTCTCTCTCTCTCTCTCTCTCTCTCTCTCTCTCTCTCTCCCTCTCTCTCTCTCTCTTTCTCCACTGTTCATCGTCCGTCGTCTCCTTCTATTACAACTTAAACGGAGGAGAAGAAAAAGAAAAGAAGGAAAAATGAATAAAGTAAAGAGAATAAGAGAAAGAAAAAAAAGGCGAAGAAGATTAAGAAGTAGGGAGAAACAAAAGAAGAAGAAGAAGAAGAAGATGAAGAAGTAGCAACCAACAAAAGAAGAAGAGAAAAAAAGAGTACAACAAAGAAAAAGATAAAGAAGAAGAAGAAGAAGATGCAGTAGAAGAAGAAGAAGAAGAAGAAGAAGAAAAAGATGCAGTAGAAGAAGAAGAAGAAGAAGAGAGAGGCAAGGAGAGGCACCTAGGACGAAGGTAAAGCCCACTTCCAGATTTCGATTGGTCGCTGATGGGAAAATGACCGGCGCCAATTTTCCAATGGCCGGGTTAAGAGACCTCTTGAGGGGGAGGAGGGGGGGAGAAGGGGGGAGGGGGTAGGGGAAGGAGGGGGGAAGGAGTGGGGAAGAAGGGGGTAGGGGGTAGGGGAAGAAGAGTGAAGAGAGAGGGAGGAGAGGAGGCGGTAGGGGAAGGGGAAGAGAAGTGTGGAGAGAGGGAGGAGAGGTGGCGGTGGAGGAAGGAGAGGGGAAGGGGAAGGGGAAGGGGAAGGGGAAGGGGAAGAGAAGTGGAGAGAGAGGGAGGAAAGGAGGCGGTAGGGGGAAGGGGAAGGAGAGGAAAGGACGTGGAAGAGGAAGGGGAACAGGAGGAGTGAGGGAGGAGGAAGAAGAGCAGGAGAAGGGAAAGGGAAAAGAAGTAAGGAGAAGGAAAGGGGATAAAGAGGGAAGAAGGAGAGAGGGAGAGATGAAGAGAAGGAAAGAAGAGAAGGAAGTATGGAGGGAAAGTAAAGAGGAGGGAGGGAGGAAAAGGAGAAGGAAAAAGGGAAGAAGAGAGGGAGGAAGGGAGGAATGAAGAGAAGCCATGGAGACCGGAGGGAAGAGGAGGAAAGAAGGAGAGAAAATGAGAAGAAAAGAGAAAACGAAGAGAAGAGTAAGAAGGGGCATGGATAGACGGAACGAAGGATGAGGAATGAAGGGAGGAGGGAGGAAGGAAAGGGAGAACGAAAGGGAAGAAGAGAAGGTATGGATCATGGAAAGAAAGAACGAAGAGGAGGCATGGGGCACAAAAGAAGAGGCCGGAAAAGAAAGATGGGAGCGAAGGATGGAGGGACAGAGCGTGGGAAAGACAAGAAAGAGAAGAAAGAGATGAAAGAAAACAGAGAAAAGGAAGATAAGAAAGAAAAGAAAGAAAGGGAAGAGAAGAAAGAAAAGAAAGAAAAGAAAGAGAAGAGGGAGGGATGGAAGAGGCATTTTTCACTCTCTCCTTCGCCTGTGTTCTTTGACATTTACTTTATTAACATCTATTGTTGCTATTATCATAATCATTATCAATATCGTAGCAGCTAAAACAACAAGTCTAATATTAAGCGTATTTTTAATGACTCCAATAATAATTACAATGGGAATATTAATAATGAAGATAATGATAACGGTTTTTTGATGATGATAATAATAATAATAATACAAAATAACATTAATAATAATAATTGTGATAATGATGATGATGATGATGATAATAATAATAAACAATAATAATAATGATAATGATAACAACAACAACAATAATGATCTTAGTATTGATAACAATAATAATGATAACAATAAAAAATCATATTACAGTACCAATACAAATACAAATACTACTACTACTACAACTACTACAATTACCACTAATAATAATATTAATAAGAATAAAATCATGAGAGTAACCTTACTATTTTTGCCATTGCTGTTGTTATTAACGCAATTGTTTGTATTACCATGGCAATAATCATTATCACTATCAATATTGCTACGAGACCAAGTAGTGTGATTGCAATCATTATCACTGTTATTACTCATCAATTCTTTCGAGTGCCCATGCCTCTTCTCTTATCTTCTCTCCTTCTTTCCATTACTCTACTTCGTTTTTTTTTTCTGGATCGCCTCTTCCTTATTTTTCTCCTTTTTCTTATCCTTCAATTCCTCTTATTCCTTTTCCGTCTCCTCCTCCTTCTTCCTGTCTTCCTTCTCCTGCTCCGGCTCTAACTCTACCTTCCCCTTCTTCTTCCTCCTCTTCTTCTTCAACGACGTGTCCTCCACCCCTGTTTCCCCCCTCCTTCCCCTTCTCTTCCTCCTCCCCCTTCCCCCTCCTGCCCTTCTTTCTCCCTTCCCCTTCCCTTCCCATTCCCCCCTCTTCCTCCACCTTCTCCTCCTCCCTTCCTCTTCTCCCGTCCCCCTGCTCCTCCTTTCCATACCTCCCTCTCCTCCCTTCCTCCACTCCTCCCTTCCTCCCCTCCTCCCTTCCTCCTTCCTCCTTCCTTCTCCTCCTTCCCCCCAACTCAATCTCCTCCACTGTCTCCTCTTCCTCCCCCTCTCCCCCTTCTTCTGAGCACATGTATCATGCCACACTGTTGGGTCACTTACATAAGCACAATGGTATGAAAAGTGGTCGCGGCGGGGCGGGGACTCGGTGACACGGGGGAGGGGCTACAGTAAGAAGGGGGAGGCAGAGAAAAACGGGGCAAGAGGAAGAGGTTGAGGAGGAGGAGGAGGAGGAGGAGGAGGAGGAGGAGGAGGAGTGGACGAGGGCTGGAGGGGAGGGGAGGCGAGGGGAGGGGAGGGGAGGCGAGGGGAGGGGAGGGGAGGAGGAGGAGTGGACGAGGGCTGGAGGGGAGGAGGAGGAGTGGACGAGGGCTGGAGGGGAGGGGAGGGGAGGAGAGGAGGAGGAACAAGTTGAGGAGGAGAAGGAGAAGGACGAGGAGGAGGTGGTGAAGGAAGAGCGGCAGGAAAAGGAGGAGCAAGAGAAAGAGAAAGAGAAAGAGAAAGAGGGGGAGGAGGATGCGGATGCGGATGAGGACGTGGACAAGGAAAATGAAGAAAAAGAGGGGGGGTAGAGAATGGAAAAAAAGAAAGAACAAGATTGGTGTGGATAGGGAGGAAGAGGACCAATAGGAGGAGGAGGAACAGAAAAAGAGAAGAGGAATAGGAAGAGAAGTGGGCAGCAAAGATAAAAGGAAGAGGAAGAAGTAGATGAAGGCGATGAAAAAAAGGAATGGTATGAAGAGATCAGGAAAAAAGAAAAGCCGAATAGTAAGAAGAGGTCAGGAAAAAAGAAAAAGGGGAATAAGAGAAAAGAGAAGAAGGAAATGAAAGAAGAAAGAAGGGGAAAACAGGCACGCAAGTGAGGGGAAAGAAGAGAATATAAAAAAACCCAGCAGAAACCGAAAGAGTAAGAGGAAGAGAACTGAAAAGAAAGGTCCGTCGGCGAAAAAAAAAGAGAGACGAGAAAAGAATACGAGAAGAGAGAAAAATGTAAGAAAATTCTTGTCCCATTCTTATATAAACGTCTATTGTCAAGCCTAATCTTGCAGACGTATGGAGAAGACTCGCACCAAATCTTCTTTTATAGAGCGATTTACGTGTTTATTTTCTCGAGTCACTCCCCCCCCCCCTTCTCTTTCTCCCTTTCCTTCTGTCCTTCTCAGTGTGGTGAGAAGGGAGGAAGGGGAGAGGGGAGGAAGGGGAGAGGGGAGGAAGGCGAAAGAGGAGGAAGGGGAAAGAGGAGGAAGGGGAGAGGGGAGGAAGGGGAGAGGGGAGGAAGGGGAGAGGGGAGAAAGGGGTAAGGAGAGGAAGGGGAGAGGTGAGGAAGGGGAAAGGGGAGGAAGGGGAAAGGGGAAAGGAGATGAAGGAGAAAGGGCAGGAAGGGGAATGGGGAGGAAGGGGAAAGGGGAGAGGGGAGAAAGGAGAAAGGAGAGAGGGGAGGAAGGGGAGAGGGGAGGAAGGGGAAAGAGGAAGGAAAAGCAGAAAAACTGGAAAGAAGTTGCAGATAAAGGATGCGGAGAGAAAGGGGAAGGAAAGGAGGAAAAGAGGGAAAAGGGAGAGAAGGGAAGGAGGGAGACGGAAGGAAAGTCAGAAATAGAGGGAGGGAGGGAAAGAGAGTATACAAACTGTAGGAAATATTGTACCTAATGATGTTGATGATAGTGATGATTATGATGCGCAAAATATAATAATCACAACAACAATAGTTATCAAAAAAATGCTAATCAACCCCAACGACTCTCATCTCCATCATCCCTTCCCAGCACCACTTCCTCCCCCCCCGATCACAGCCTCCCGATCTGGATCACCAACCTCCCCTAACCACCCTCCCCCCCTCCCCCCCGGCCAATGAATGGTACACAGTTGTATTTCTGAGCTGATTTCGGGTCGCCGCGTCGGTTAATTTCCCTGCTTGCTCGGGTTTAAGAGGTCCTAATGAGACAACCACGTGTTCGAGGGGGAGGGGCCAAGCCACTCTTTGTTTACATTGGCTGGCTATGACGCTCGCTCAGGGGCCGCCTCTCCCCTTACCCCTTACCCCCCCCCCCGCACTTCTTTTTCTTTTTCTCTCTCTACCCCCTTCTCCCCCCCTCATCTCTCTCTCTCTCTCTCTCTCTCTCTCTCTCTCTCTCTCTCTCTCTCTCTCTCTCTCTCTCTCTGTCTCTCTCTCTCTCATGCTCTATATTCTCACTCCCTGATCTAAGTGTTCGTTTACCTGTGTGATAACTGTCTATTTACCTTTTTTTTCTCCCATTTATTGCATTCCCCCATCTCTCTCCATCGTTCTGCGTCCTCTTCCCTCCTGCTTCCACTTCCCATGTTCCTCCCCTCATCCTCCTCCGTCCTAACCCCTGTCTCCTCGTCCTTCTTCTTCTTCCCGTTCCCCTCTTTCTCCTCCCTTCCCCTCCTTCTCGTCCCCCTCCCTCCTTACCCCTCCTCCTCCTCTTTCTCACTTTCCTTTTACTCCTCCGCAACTCCTTCCCGTTCTCCCTCTCCTCTTTCTCCCCCTCTCTCTCAGCCTCCCCCTCCTCCCCAATCTCCTTCCCGCTCTCCTCCTCCCTCCCTCTCTTCCACCTTCCTCCCTCTCCCCCCTTCCTCCCCCTGCACAAAAACTGGCCCTGGCACGCGCATGATGTCCATTTGGATAACTTCCTGTTAATCCAACACAAACAAACTTACATCAGATCATTATCTGCAGAACGCATTAACATTCGGACCTCTTACTAATAACTTAAGAATTGCCGGTGGACTCTTGAAGGTCAGAAAGAAGAGGATAGAGGAGAAGAGCGTAATTCATGACGGGGAGAAAGAGAGAGAAAGAGATAGAGAGAGAAATCAAAATCCCTTTCGTGGGTTTGCAGGACACGATCCCTCCCTCCTTCCCCCCTTCTCTCTCCTTCTTCCGAAATGCACACACACACACACACACACACACACACACACACACACACACACACACACACACACACACACACACACACGCACACACGCACACACACGCACACACACACACACACAAAGAAAAAAAAAAAGGAAAAAGAAAATGCAGTACAGTAACAAGTTAAGAATGTCATCTGCACAGAGCCTTTGCACTTACTCCCTCACCCTCTCCTGCAGTATAGTCAACACGAAAGGAAAGAGAAAAATGACCAAAAAACAAAAACAAAAGAAAGTGTTGTCCTGACGAATTAACAGACAACGCCAACTATACAACCCCGTCCCCCCTCGCCCCCTAAAAAGATACAAATATGCAAAAAAAAAAAAGAAAAAAGAAAAAAAAAGTGAGAACAGCATTAAGTGAAGAATGTCATGTGTGCGGGGACTTCGGCTGGCAAAAGATGGCGCTGACTTCGGTGTTGTGAGAGGGCACTTGGCCGGCAAATGGCACCCAATTTCGAGCTGAAAAAACGGCAATAATTCTCGTAAAAACCGCAAAAGCGCCGCTAAGGAGGAAGAAAATGGGGGTTAGGAGGGTTGAGGAAGAGGAGTAGGACGAGGGAAAGGGGAAGGGGAAGGGGATGGGGAAGGGGGAAAGGAGGAGGGGAAGGGGTGAATGAGAAGCAGAAGGAGAGGGAAAAGAAGGAAGAAGTGGAGGAGGAGGAGGAGGAGGAGGAAGAAGAGGAGAAGGAAGAGGGTAGAGTAGGGTAGGGCAGGGGAGGAGATTGAGTATGAGGAAGAGGAGGAAGAAGAAAAGGGGAAGGACAAGAAAATGAGGAAGAAGAAGAGTAGCAGGAAAAAGAAAACGGAGAAAATGGGGAAGAAAAAAGAAGAAGAAGAGGAGGAGGAGGAGGAGGAGGAGGAGGAAAAACATAATAGCGGCGCTGATAAGTGGTCAAGCACAAGGCTAGAAAAGGATTATGAACTCTCTACTTATATGAACTCTTTACTTATAACAAAATAAATCACATAAAAAAACAACAACAAAAGTAAAGATAATTCGCTGGCAAGATTCTCTGTAACCAAAACGGACCCTCGTACCCCGGCCCTCCCTACCTTAACAATTTCATAAACATATAAGTAATATGTAAATGAATACTTGGATAAATAAATAAATAAATGAGTGATTAGATAAATAAACAAAACTTGAAATGAAGAAACGAAATTCAAATGAAGAGAACAAAAATTAAACAAAAATAAACAACCCCCCACCCCCCCCCCCCCAAAAAAAAAAAAAAAAAAAAAAGATATCAATTCAAAACAAACCATAACAACAAACAATAACTAAAAGGAACACAGAAAGAAACCCCCGACAAGGCAAGACTCAAACGTCCAGATCCTCGGCGTCGAAGAGGGGAAAGAGGCCGAGATCTCGACTCCTACAGGTGAGAGAAGTGAAGCGACAGGTGCGTTCGCTCATTTCGCTCGCTCGCACGTTCTTTTCCCTCGTGTTTATTTATACGTTCCTTCGAATCTCGCTCTTCCCTTTATTTTTATTTTTGTTTGTTTTACTCTCTCTCCGTCTCCGTCTCTGATTCCTGTCTCTTTTTCATCTTATGCCAAGTGATACATGAGTATTATTTCGACTTTTTACATTTCCGATAGATCATTCTATTCCAACCTCCTCCTCCTCCTCCTCCTCCTCCTCCTCCTCCTCCTCCTCCTCACCATCAGCCCCCTCATTAGCAACTCCCCCCCCCTTGCCAATGTCTCGTAGCAGACCCTACCCCTCCCATCCCTCCCTCTCCTCCTCCCTCCATCTCTCCCTCCTCCCTCCCTCCCTCCTCCCTCCCTCCTCCCTCCTACCTCCCTCCCTCTCTCCCTCTCTCTCCTCCCTCCCTCAACGCCCTCGAAGACCGTCCCTCTCTGCCTTATATTAATCGTCACTCGCGGCACTTCTTCTTCCTCTCTTCCCCCCCTTTCTCCCTTTCCTCCCCTGGTCTCTTTATCCCCTCGCTCATCGCAGGGGGGAGAGGGGAGGGTAAAAGAGGGAGGAAGGATGAAGAAGTGGGGGAGGGGGAGGGAAGAGGAGGATGGAGGGAGGGGTGAAGAAGAGAGAGAAGGGAGTGGGGAGGGCGGAGAGGAGAAGAGGGAGATAGGT
This sequence comes from Penaeus chinensis, assembly GCF_019202785.1. NCBI lineage: Eukaryota > Metazoa > Arthropoda > Malacostraca > Decapoda > Penaeidae > Penaeus > Penaeus chinensis. The sequence continues at coordinate 5,102,490 of NC_061840.1, forward strand.
GAGGAGAGAGAAGGGAAGAGGAGGAAGGAGAAAGACGAAGTAGGGGAGAAGAAGAAGAAGAAGAAGAGGAGGAGGAGGAGGAGCAGCGGGTGGAAGAGGAGCAGAAGGGGAAGAGGTAGAGGAGGAGGGCAGAAGCAAGAGGAGGGTGGAGGAGTAATAGAAGGAGGAAGAGGACTAGGAAGAGAGAAGAAGAAGAAAAACAAGAAGAAGAAAAGGAGGAGGAGGAGGATGAGAAGGACGACGAGAGGAATGAGAGGGAGAAAAAAGGGCAGAAGGGAGGAGGAGAGGAGGAGGAGGAGGAGGAGGAGGAGGAGGAGGAGGAGAAGGAGGCGACAGGAAACAGGTGAACAACCAAGAGGAAATTGAGACGAAGAGGAAAAGACATGAGAATTGGGAAACGACGAAGACAAAGAATAAGAGAAACGGAAATGATTAGAAAAACAAGAAAAAAAAACAACAACAACAACAACAAGAAAGAACGATAGAAAAATGAAAGATAAAGCAGAAATGGTCGCCCGTAAGACTTATGGGGGGGACCTGGAGGGGAGGGAGGAGAGGGGGAATGGGGGGGGGGAGACACTCAGCCATACCAACAAGTAATTATGGCGCCATCACATACCCCCCCTCCCCCCCCACCGACGTCGCATACCCCCTTCTTACCTTCCTCACTTACCACTGTCCGTCTGTCTCCATTACCCCCCCTTTTCTTTCTGCTCCTTCTCCTCTCTCTTCTCCTTCTCTTTCGTAGTCTTCTTATTTTTCCTTATTTCGCCTTTTTTCCCTTCTTTGTCGCCGAATTCCCTTTGTTCTTCTACTTCTTCTCTTCGTTTATTCATACTATTTTTTTTTCTTTTCTTTTTTCCTCTCTCTCTTTCTCTTTTATTCCATTTCCTCCATGCCCTTCATTCTTAACCCTCAAATTATCCTCGTATCTCTGGCTTATTTCCTCTTTCCTGCGCCGCGAAATATTTCCCTTTTCTCTTTTTCCCCATCTTTATTACTGTTTACGCTGTTGTTTTATTTGGTTATACCGTTGTTTTATTGCCATTTATTATGTTGTTCTTCTCTCTTTGTTTACGCTGTTTTTATTTGTTTATTGTTGTTGTTTCTGTTTGTTTCTTCTATTGTTTTATTATATTTGTTTATGTCGTTGTTTGATTACCGTTTATGTTGTTGTTCGTCTCTCTTTGTTGTTTGATTTGTTTATGGTATTGTTGTTGTTGTCTATGTTTCTTCTACTGTTTTATTTTATTTGTTTATGTCGTTGTTTTATTACCGTTTATGCAATTGTTCTCTTCCTGTTTTATCAATACGTGCGTCGTTGTTGTTGTATAGCACTGTTGTTTTATTTTACTCTCTTTACCCCTTTTCTTTTCCTCTACTCCTCTTCCTTCTTTCGCTCAGTACTTCTCCTCTACTTCTTCCCTCTTATCTCCCCCTCCGCGTTTTATCACTCTCCTTGACATTTGTGTTCGGACGGCATTCTTCCCCTCCCTTTTTTTCTCTTTCGTCTTCCTCCTCCCTCCCCCCATCCTTTTCCTCCTCTCCTCCTCCTCCTCTCAACTTCTCTATCACAGACTCCTTCTCCACCTCTTCCTCCTTCTCCGTCTCCGTCTCCTTCTCCTTCTCCTTCTTCTCCTTCCTTCTCCTCTACCTCCCTCTCTCCTCCCCCTCCCTCTCTCCGCCCCCTCCCTCTCCCCTCCTTCCCTACCCCACCCCCCCCTTCCAGACAAGCTCCGAGGCCCCTAGGAAATCATAAACAAGCCGGACCATCAATAAACTTGGTAATTAAAATAGCATAACGCCATCACGACCTACGCGATGGCGGGAGTAGGAGATTGAGGACGAGGAGAAGAAGAAAGGGGAGGAGAAAGAAGGATGAGGAGGAGGGGGAAAAGAAGAAGAAAGAGGAAAAGAATAGGAGGTAAAGGAAGAGGAAGAGGGGGAGAAGGAGGAGAGAGAAAGAGACAAGCAAAGACAGGGACATACAGATACAGAGAGAGAGAGAGAGAGAGGTGGGGGTGAGATAGAGAGACAGAAGAAAAAAAAAATCGCATAAAAAAGGTAGCGACCACAGCTTTCGCCCACACTATTTCCGGCGGGTCGAGGGGGTAAGAAGGTAAAGGGTTGAGGGGGTGAGGGTGGGGGAGAAGAGGGGAGAGAGGGGGCGGAGGGGAGGGGAGGGGAGAGCGTGGGCGCACCTGTGGCTCGGGATGGACAGGTGACGCCGCGGAGTGCAGACTGCCGAGGGGCGCGGGAGACACCAGCCCGGCTAGAGGAATAACTTGCGGGGGAGGGGGGGGGGTAAGGGGGAGGGGAGAGGGAGAGTAGGGGGGGGGGAGGGGAAGAAGGAGAGCGGGGAGAGGGAATAGGGTGGGGGAGGGGAAGGAGGAGGGCGGGGAGGGGGAGTAGGGTTGGGGAGGGAGAGGAGAGCGGAGAAATATTTCGCGGGGGAGGGAGGAGGTGGAGAAGGCGCTGTGGGAGAACGAAGAAGGGGATAGTAATTGAAGAAGTAGCAGCAGTAGTAATAGTAGTAAAAGTAATAACAGATGTAGTAAAAACAGCACAGCAACAGCAGCGATGGAAGAAGCAAAAGAAGGAGCTAATGGAGGTAAGGGACTTAAATGATAACGAAGAGGAAGAAAGAGAGATAAACATAAAGGAAGAAAGAAAGGGAAGCGCGAGGGCAGCTTGCCCCTCCAGCAGCGGGTCAGTCACCAGAGTGAGATACGGCAGCTACCTTCGCGCTCTCGACCGCCGGGGGGAAAGAGAGAAAAAAATAAAAGGAGAGAGAGAGAGGGAGAGAGAGAGAGAGAGAGAGAGAGAGAGAGAGAGAGAGAGAGAGAGAGAGAGAGAGAGAGAGAGAGAGAGAGAGAGAGAGAGAGAGGTGGGAGAGAGAGAGAGAGAGAGAGAGAGAGAGAGAGAGAGAGAGAGAGAGAGAGAGAGAGAGAGAGAGAGAGAGAGAGAGAGAGAGAGAGAGAGAGAGAGAGAGAGAGAGAGAGAGAGAGAGAGAGAGAGAGAGAGATGGGAGGGGGGGGAGAGATAAAAGAAAATACAAAATAGATGCAAGATAGAGATAATAAGAATACGAAAAGTCACGACGGAAAGAAAGAAAAAGAAAACGGATAAAGGGTTGCAAAAGTAAAAGAAATAATGAAAGCAAACAAAAGAAGAGAAGAATTAAGGCAGAGAAAACAAAAGAACAAGAATAAACGAAGACAAAGAAGATTTGCGAAAGAAAGGAGGGAAAGGAAGGGAGGAAGGGGTAGAGGGAGAAGACTAGAAGGGAAAGGAACCCAGAGAAATGGACAAAAAAAGAAAAACACGGAATAAATGAGGAATGAAGAAAGGGGGGAGAAGGAAGAGGGGAGATGAAGAAGGGAAGGGGGAGTGCAGGGGTGTGTGGGGGGGGAGGGCAGGGGAAGGGAACAAAGGCGGGTCTCGGGTCGGGCAAGAAACACTACAGTTAGGGTCAACCTGCGCCCCGCGACCCTAGGCGATGCCCCTGGCCACGGCGGGGTCGGCTGGGGGGGGGGGGGGGAGGCCACTGAATGGGGGCTGTCCGGCTGGGGAGAATAACAAAGGGGGGGGTTATACCTGGGGGGGGGGGGTAAAACCATGGCGGAGGGGAGGGGATGGGGGGTGGGAAATATTACCATGGGTGATGGTAGCAATTGGGAGGTTGGCCAGCTGGGGAGTATACCATTGGGGGGGGCGAGGGGGAGGCTTCCAGTTGGGGAGCATACCATGAGGTGGAGAGGGGGGGGGGGGGGCGGGGGCGACGGGGAGGCTACCAGCTGGGGAGAGAACGCCGGGATGACGAAGCCCGATGGGGTGCGGGTCAGCTGGAGGGAAGAGAGGGAGAAGAGAAAGAGAAAATAAAGGGAGGAGAAGGAGAGAGAGAGAAAAAATAAAGGGAGAAAAAGTAGAGGGAGAGAGAAAATAAAGGGATAAAAAGGAGAGAGAGAGAGAGACGATGGAGGGAGGAGAGAAAGAGAAATGAAAAAGGAAATAAAGATAAAGGAAAAAAAAGATAGAGGGAGATGAGGAGAGCTAAAGAAAGAATAGAGGAAGAAAAGAAAGAGAAAATAATGGGAGAAAAGGAGAGAGAATGACGATAAAAGGAGGGGAGGAAAGGGAAAGATAGAAGACAGAGAGAGAGAGGAGAAAGAGGAGATAAAGGAAGACAGGAGAGAGAAAGAGACGATACAGGAAAGAGGAGAGAGAGGTGAAAAAGAGGACTGTACTCAGAAGAATGGCGAATGCGAAGGGAGGGAGACAAAGACGAAATAAGCAACAAAAACAGAGATATGCAAATAAACAAAAAAACAAACAAACAAAAAAAAAACAAGAGAAGGAAGACTGGCGTGAACAGGAAGGTTCTAGAATGTTAAGGGAAACATGTTCTCGACAATAATTACGTTCGGAATTACTCAAGCATGTAGGAAGGCTTTCACTGGAAGGTAAAATAAACAAAAAATATAAAATAAACATATAAAAAACAGGAAAACTGGACATACGTAATGCATATTACAAGCCAAGCAGTAACAATAACAATACAATGAATCATCATCATCACCATAACAACAACAACAACAACAACAACAATAATAGTAATGAAATGACAGTCAGAAAGTTATTATTACCAGCCTCATTATCACCACCATCACCTTATAGTCATAATCATCACATTCAATACCCTCATTATCACTACTTTTATCATTATCACCATCGGCAGTATTATTATTGCTATTATTATCTTCATCACCATCATTGCACCGCCGTCTTTTCACTTGTAATTCCTGCAATGGCAAGAATGCAAAGAAGGCAATTATTTCTTATGAGAAAAACACAATAGATATGTTTGAATAACTCCCCAAATATGCTAATATAAAAGAGTACGCTCCATTAAAAAAAATAATAATAATAATAAAAAAAAAATGAATAAATAAATAAATAAATGAAGAAGTGAAAAATAGAAGAACAATAAAATAAATAAATAAACATGGTGAGCCAAAGAAAAAGGAAAACCCAAGGAAAACGTCAACGTACCCTGCAAGCACACACACACGCACGCACAAACACTCACACACACACACACACACACACACACGCGAACGAATTCACACCCAAGCACAGGCAAGCACGCACAAAAAAGTGGTAAAATTGGATCCCCCTTTTAACTATGCACCTTTACTTACACTCAACCACAAGCAAAGGCCTACGTGCGAGCAGATTGAAAGCAAAAGAAAAAAATATCTAAACATGCACACAAACCCCCCCTACCCCTACCCCCCCCGACACACACAAACACACACTTGCACTTTACCCCCCCCCCCCCCCCCTCTACCAAGCCACATACACCCCATCCCCTTTCCCATCCCCTCCCCCTTCCCTAGCCACTTCCCCCCCTCTCCCCCTCTCAAGCCACTTCCCACCCCTTCCCCTCCTCCTAACCCACCTCCACCCCCTCCTCAGATCAAGCCACTTCCCCCCCTCCCCCCTCCCTCCCTTTCCCGGGCTTGGTGCCAAATCTAGTCTCGCTAACGGTTAGCTGCCTCCCGCTTAGTACAGACAAACCGCACGGTGCCTCGATCGCGGTCTTCATCGAGCAGGTGAGACAGGCTCCCGACCCGCAACGCTGATGAATTCGGTGGGACTCTTTCGTGCCTTCATTTTGCCTCTGTTTGTTTGTTTGTTGGGTGTGGGTGGGGATGGGGGGGGGGGGGGGGAAGTGATTTATTTATCTGTGTCAATGTACGTTTTTTTCCCACTTTTTTTATCTTTTAATTTTTATGGGTTATTGTCTTTGGTTTTCGCTTCTTCTTTTTTCTCTCTCCTCCTCCTGTATTTTCTTCATCTTCTAAAGAGAGAAAGAAAAAGAAAAAAAAAAAGAAAACCGATGCATTTTCACTGCGTCTTGCTCTTATTTTTATCGTTTCTCCTTCACTCTCCTTATTCCCTTTTCTTTCTCTCTCTCTCTTCTGTTCCTCCCTTGCCATTCGAATCTTACTTCACATTATTTCACTCGCCGCAGACCGTTAGATAGTAAACAAAATAACCAAATGGAAACGGACAAGCACTTAGATAAAACACACTTACGCTAATACACGCACGCACACAAACACTTATACTTATAGTAACACATACGCATAATTTACACTGAAATTCACTCTCATGCTCTCATTATATAAACGAAACAATCATAGATTTAAATTTACTCTCATACTCACACTCACAAACACATACAATCATACTCATATTCACCTTCACACTAACCCTCACACACAAACATCCATACTCATATTCAAATTCACTCTCACACTCACACACAAACACACATACACACGTGTCTCCCTTCAGGGTAAGGTTGTGGCGAGCCGCCGCCCACACGCACACAAGAAGACTCTGCAGCCACGCCCTCACACCCACTCATACATACGTCCACACGTACACATAAACACACACATACACACACGAACACATTAAACAAACACATAAACCAGACGCACACAAACACACATAAACCAGACGCACACAAACACACATACACGCGCTTCGCCGACGATGGCACGCACACTAATAGAAATATAAGACAAACAAACATTTAAATAAAGAAGGGCATAAAGACGAGAGAAGAACGAGATCAAGTTGGCGTTGTAACACCCCTCGCCCCCCCCTCCCCCCCCTCTTTCTCCTTCTCTCTCCCCCCCTCCCCCTCCTCCCCCCAATACCCCCGCGACCCACACGTGTCTCTGGAGCAATTCTCTCTCGAGGCTCATCACTTCCCCTCGCAACATATATACACACACGACACTCGAGCGAACTCCGCTAAATTGCAAACATTTCCTCCATTCCTGTGCTTATTTCTTTTTCGTTTCTCTTTTTCTCTTTTTCTGTTTCTATCATCTCTTGTTCCACGACCTGTACTCGGTCTCGTGAGTTTCAATGCCTTCTCTAAATGTGCGAAAACACGCTCTCTCTCTCTCTCTCTCTCTCTCTCTCTCTCTCTCTCTCTCTCTCTCTCTCTCTCTCTCTCTCTCTCTCTCTCTCTCTCTCTCTCTCTGTCTCTCTCTCTGTCTCTCTCTCTCTCTCTGTCTCTCTCTCTCTCTCTCTCTCTTTCTTTCTCTCTCTCTCTCAGCTCTGCAGCGAAACAACAAAGACCGCTAAACTAGCAGAAAAGCGGAAAATAATGCACTTCGACGCCGGCTAGCGCAGTGGCAGCATCACCAACGCCAGCGCCTTTGCAAACCACAAGGACTAAACACCCGAGAGGCTCTTCCTAGGAAAGGCATTAAACTTCAGACGTTCTCCAGATGACATCAGTTGTTAGCGAAGCATAAATTATATAAAAAAAAGAAAACAAAAAAAAAGAGAAGAAAAAAATGAGAAAAAAAAATTCCACTCGCTTTCATTACACGACTTGCGTTTACTATGTCAGTTGTCTCTTGGCTCCTATTATCTCCCCTCCCTTTGCTCTCTTGCTTTATTCTGTGTTTATTCTGTTCTTTTTCTTGGCCACTCTCTTTGTTCGCCAGTTACTTGCAATTCTTCCATTTTCCTAATGTTCTTATTCTTCTTTCTCTTTTTCTTAAAACAATAATCAATATTTTTTTTCCCCTGGCCTTCTTCCGTCATATATATATCATAATCAAACAAAACAAATAACCCAAAAACTTTCATCTTTGTTTTATCTTCAAATCCTTCCCTTACATTTAACCCCCCCCCCCCAAAAAAAAAAAAAAAAAAAAAAAAACTACATCTTTAAAAAAAAAAATCCTTCCACTTCCTGAAATATCCGAAAGGTACGACATAAATAACCGAAAAACGAGAGCCACCTGTACACTGACTGCACTTGACGCGTCAGAATAAGGCAAGTCAGCTGACTCCGAGAAACGCATTCCGGGCTGCTTATAAAATGAATTAAAACGACCCATTTTGCTCTATTTAATCTCCCTGAACGTCTCAAAGCATGCCTACGCCGTGACGTTTATCTCGGCGAGAAGAGCCGGCACTGAAAAAAGGGTGGTGTGATCTTATTACCATGCTAAAAGCACTTGTGGAAGTCCCTTTATTTCCGACATTGATTTATTTTCCCGCCAAAAAATAAAAGAGAAACGAAGAAAAGTCGAGACAAACAAAGCGCATCGCCTGCCTGCCTCGTCAGACACTAAAAACAAAATTTATAAAAAAAAGAACATCGAGTTTCTTAAAACACTCAAAACAAAAGAGAAAAAATGAGAAAATATGCTGATCTGCCTTATAAACCGTTCCAAATAAATACAAATCCCTAAGAAAAGCAAAACTAAACAAGAGCGCATCGCCTCGCTCTTAAAACGCCCCGAAAGCGAAATTTACTCTTTGGCTGATTATGGCCGTGAAAATACGACACGCAAGCACCTGCCAGGCCCGTGACGCAAGGAAAGAGTATATAATTCCGGATAATAAAATAAGACTTTTTTTTTTTTTTTTTATCTTTTTATTTCCCCATTTTCTTTCCGTTTATGAAGGCACGGAGCGGGCGGTGACGAAGGCTCCTTGGCGGGACACGAACGCGAGGTGTGATTTTAAAACGACTTTGGGCTTTTGTGTTGCTTATTTATCAACTTTATCTATTTAAGTGATATGTTTATAGTTCTTGCCTTGTTTTTTTTTCCGCTCGTTTGAAGTTCAGAAATGTGGCGTTAAGGAAAATATGCTTCCAAGCCGTTAATGCTCAAAATTTACAACTTTTCTGCTGACTTAAACCATACACTCCTAAATTTCTCCTGCTCGTAACCTCCTCACCAACCCTATCACCACCACACATCACCATTTACCGACCAGAGAGGGAAACCACGCCCACTTGACACGTACATTTCATACCAATAACGCACTAAAACGCATCACATCTACCGCCCACGCCCGCGACATCCCCTTCCCCCTCACCTCACCCCCCCCCCCGCCCCCCAAAATGTTGCAGCAACGCCCATCTCTCACGAATAAACAAACGGCGACAGCAAAATGAATCGCCTTTCGAATTCTTTCAAACGTCTAACCTCAACCGCCACTTACGCCGAGGCAAAACAAGAACGCACACACGATTGATAAAAAAAAAAAAAAAAAAGTTAAGTACGTGAGCAAATAGCATAGTGTGGCAAACGTGGCGACAGTTAAGGGAAACGTATCAATAAATAGTTAAACAGTAGAATCTGACACAAAAAGAAAAAGAAAAAGAAAAAAAAAATCGATACGAAGAAAGTTAAAATAATAATAATTATCAAATAATTCGACAATGAAAAAAAAAAAAATAAATAAAAGAAAAAGAACAACAGTGCATTAAATTAGACAAATCAAACAACCAGTATAAACACTACAAAAACGAAATACAATTAAGAAAATGATCTCCCCCCTTCTACCCCCCCCCCCACACACACTAGCTCCCGAAGCCAAGACGGCGAACCTTAACAAAATGTTTGGGTGGTTGCTGTTGGCTCCCGGTCCCTGTGAGTCACGCCCGCGGGGGAGGGGGAGGAAGACGAGGGGGAGGAAGACGAGGGGGAGGGGGAAAGAGGGAAGAAGAGGGAGAAGAGGAGGGGGAGGAAGACAAGGGGGAGGGGGGAGAAGAGGGAGAAGTGGGGGGGGAGGAAGGCAAGGTGGAGGGGGAAGAAGAGGGAGAAGAGGAGGGGGAGAGAAGGAAGAGCAGGAAGAGCAGGCAGAGGAAGAAAAGTAGAAAGGAGAGAAAGAAGAGCGGGAGGAGGAGGAGGGGAGGAAGAAAAGGAGAGGGAGAACAAGAGCAAAAGAAAAGGGGAAAGGCAAGAAGAAGAAGAAAAAAAGAGAGAAGGGGAAGAGGAGGGGGAGGAGGAGGAGGAGAGGAGGCCCTGGATGCCGTGCAGTTTGGCTCTCGGTCCCGCTGAGTCACAACGAGGACAGGGCTTCGATACCTGTCCCTTGAGCGAGGGGGGGGGGGGGGCAGAGAATAGGAGAAAGGCGAATTGGGAAGGAAAGGAGGGATAGAGAATAGGGGAGAGGAGAAAGGCGAAGTGGGAGGGGGAAGGAGAGGAGGGATAAAGAATAGGGGAGAGAAGAAAGACGAAGTGGGAAGTGGGAAGGGGAAGGGAGAGGAGGGATAGCGAATAGGGGAGAGGAGAAAGACAAAGTGGGAAGGGAAGAGACATAGAGATGAAAAACGGGAGAAGAAGAGAGGGAAGGCGAGTGACGATGAAAAGTGAAGACGGAATGGAGAAGAGAGAGACAGAAAGAACAACGACGATCCAGAAAAAAAGGTGGAAGAAAGAGAAAGAGAGACAAACGAAAAACAGAAAAGAGGCAGAAAAAAACCGGAAAAGAAAGAACGAAAGAAGCATAAAGAAACAGAAAAGAACAGAAAAAAAAGAAAGAAAAAAAAGGCAAAAGGAAAGAAAAAAGAGAAGGAAAGAAAGAAGCACGAAGAGACGGAATAAAATAAAAACAGCAGGAAAGGAGACCCGAGAAGGACAGAAGAGAGAAGAAAGACGAGTGAGTGAGAACGCCCCGTGCATGACACCCGTTTAAACAGCGCCCGAAGATCACGCGTTGAGCGCATACCTGCCTCCACGCCCGTCGACCGGAGCGCGCCATTCTCGCCCTTGCGAACGCCACCTCACACCTGCAGAGGGAGAGGAGGGAGGGGAGGGGAGGGGGAGAAGGGGGAGGGAAGGATAGGGGAGAAGGGGGGGGAGGGAAGTAGGGGAGGGGAGAATGAGGGAGGGAAGGGAAGGGGGGGGAGGGGAAGGGGAGAGCGGAGGATGACAGGGAAGGGAAGGGAGGAGGAGGAGGAGGAGGAGGAGGAAGAGAAGGAGGAGGAGGGGGAGAGAGGAGATTAAGGGCGGGGAAGGGTATTCATCCCTCGATCAGCAAATCATGCCCAATCGAAGATCAATCATACGAAGGAAATGACGAACGACAACTCGGGACTTGGGCTGGGGAGGGGGTGGGGGGGGGAAGGGAATGGAGGAAGGGGAAGAGGAAAGAGGGGAAGGAGGGGAAGGGGAGAAAGGGGAAGAAGGGGGCGAGTCACCTGGGGTAAGAGATGAAAGGAAAGGGGAATGGAAGAGGGGGAGGGGGAGGGGGGTAGGAGAGGTAGTAGGAGCGGGGGTATGGGATAAAGGGGGAGGGGAAGGAAGAGGAGCAGGAGGAGGAAGAGGATGGAAGAAGAGGGTAAGGGAAGGGGAACGGAGAGAGGGGAAAGGGGAGAGGGTGGAGTGGTAAGGGAAGGAGCGCTAGGGAAGAGATTCATTAACATTTTATCGAAACCAGACAGGCAAAATAAGACACCCAAATGGTCGGAAAGAACTCTGTTTACGA
>NC_061840.1:5124129-5131629 GCF_019202785.1 Penaeus chinensis
ATGCTCGTGCGTCAGGCGCCAAACAAGACGAGCACGAAGGGGGGGGGGGCGTAAGAACTCTACGTAAATAAACAGCTCGATTGCAACACCAATGCAGGGATAGAGCGATCAACAAATATGGCTTCCAAAGGGACAGAGAAGGGAGGACGGAGGGGGGAGGGGAAAGGAGGGAGGGGGGAGGGGGAAGGAGGGAGGGGGGAGGAGGAAGGAGGGAGGGGGGAGGAGGGAGGAGGGAGGACGGAAGGAGGGAAGGGAGGGGGGAGGGGGAGGGGGAGGGGGAGGGAGGAGAGAGGAGGGAAGGGAGGAGGGAGGAAGGAGAAGGGAGGGGGGAGGTGGGAGGGATGGAAGATGAGGATGGAAGGATGGAACGAGGGGGTATGGGGAAGGAAGTGAAAGGGATGGAGAGAGAGAGAGAGAGAGAGAGACAGAGAGAGAGAGAGAGAGAGAGAGAGAGAGAGAGGAGAGAGAGAGAGAGAAGAGAGAGAGAGAGAGAGAGAGAGAGAGAGAGAGAGAGAGAGAGGGGGGGGAGAGAGAGAGAGAGAGAGAGAGGAGAGAGAGAGAGAGAGGAGAGAGAGAGAGAGAGAGAGAGAGAGAGAGAGAGAGAGAGAGAGAGAGAGAGAGAGAGGGAGAGAGAGGAGAGAGAGAGAGAGGGAGAGAGAGGGAGAGAGAGGGAGAGAGAGGGAGAGAGGGAGGGGGGGGAGAGAGAGAGAGAGAGAGAGAGAGAGAGAGAGAGAGAAGAGAGAGAGAGAGATGAGAGAGGAGAGAGGAGAGAGAGAGAGAGAGAGAGAGAGAGAGATAAACAACAACGCGTTCGGAGTCTCTGACCTCGTCCGTTCGTGTGACTGATGATGAACCAACATACACCTAAAAATGCGATTTACTCCCGCCTTGCGAGAGCAAAAACACCCGTCCAAACAACACGCCCGCGCCCACAGCTAAAAAGCGAAAAAAGACGCCATCCAAAGCCGATAAAGGGCGCGAGCAAAACGAAAAACAAACAAAATCTCGGCGGCATCAAATGAATGAGACGAAGGAGAGACGGAAATACCAGAGTTGTCTCCCGCGCCCTGATTGGCCGGTGACAAAGCGGCCTCGGCCAATCGCGCGCCGCCGCTCACAAAGGGCCCTGTCATCGGGCACGGAGCTCCGCCGCGAATTAAATCACGGATCCAAAATATTATCAAACTATTAGATAAACGTCCGTTGTTGCTGTTGCAATCGGACGGGAAGGAGGTCTGCATGATGGCCAATTAAGAGGCGAAAATTGCCTCGTCCACGCTGTTTATGGCGGGGAACCCTCGGGGGTCGAAGGGAAGGAGGACACGAGGAAAATAATGAAGGGAGAGGAATAGGGATAGGGAGAAAGATGCAGAGGCAGGGACGGAAAGGAGGGGCGAGGAAGGAAGAAAGAGCAGACAGACTCAGAATGATCGGTCGATACAAGCACAGTTTATGCATGAATGGAAGTAAACGTGGAATTACATAGGAAGTGAAGCCAAAGCACCTGAGGGAGAGAAAGGGAGACGAAAAAAAAAAAGAAATAAACAAGAAACGAGAAGAATTAAGAGATAAAAAATGAAGACATAAACTTACAGCGATAAAATGAAACATAAAACAGGAGAAACAAGTGACAGACGATCTAAAACGGCTGTGACGAAACGCACCCTCGAAACATCCGCGCTCCAACCACACACACAAAAAAAAACTTCCCGCGTATAAGGCAGCGTGAGAGTGCATGCATGTACGTGCGTACGTGTACATGTGTGCGCGTGTGTATGTGTGCATGGATGCGTGAGCTTGCGTGATCGTGCATGTAACTGAACACTGTCCGAGACCTTTACAACCAGCCCGTCTCCACAATGATGTTGATGAAGTTATAAGTATAATCACCATGATAGCAGCACAAGAGCCAGGCAGGACGGCTTCCATCTCCTCTCTTTTTATTAGTCCTCGCATTTAGCGTATTTAGCTTTCACTGGCAAGAGGGAGTCGCTCTGTTTCTTACTTGGATGAAGGGGAAAGGGGGGGGGGGGAGGTGCGCGTGTGGGAAGTTATGGGTGAGTGTTAGTGCGGTAGCTTTGTGCCCTTCCTAAGGCTATGCATGCCGTGAGGGTTTTTTTTGTGTGTGTGTGTTCGTTCTGTCTCTCTCTCTCTCTCTCTCTCTCTCTCTCTCTCTCTCTCTCTCTCTCTCTCTCTCTCTCTCTCTCTCTCTCTCTCTCTCTCTTTCTCTTTCTCTTTCTCTCTCTCTTTCTCCCTCTCTCTCTTTCTCTTTCTCTCTCTCTCTTTATCCCCCCCCTCTCTCTCTCTCTCTCTCTCTCTCTCTCTCTCTCTCTCTCTCTCTCTCTCTCTCTCTCTCTCTCTCTCTCTCTCTTCTCCATTTGCTTTCCCCCTCACCCGCTCTCTCCCTCTTCTCCTCCCCACACCCAACGATCTCTCTCCTCCCCCCACCCCCCCCCTCTCTCTCTCTGTCTGTCTGTCTCTCCCTCCCCCTCCCCCTCCTTCACCGTCTCTCCCTCTCCCTATTCTTGGGTAATTTACATGATTCCTTTCATTAGCAAGAGTGACTGGAATTTCCTTTCCCCCTTCGCGAATAGCGCACGATCTTGCTTCGATTAACACAATTCTTAGGAAAATGGACAGGAGATATAAAAAGATAGATAAACAGAGAGGGGGGGGGGGAGAAAGAGAGTGAATGAGTGTGAGTGTGAGTGTGAGTGTGAGTGTGAGTGTGAGTGTGTGTGTGTGCGTGTGTGTGTGTGTGTGTGTGTGAGAGAGAGAGAGAGAGAGAGAGAGAGAGAGAGAGAGAGAGAGAGAGAGAGAGAGAGAGAGAGAGAGAGAGAGAGAGAGAGAGAATAGAGAAGAGAGAGTAAGAATATCATCTCAAACAACAACCCAACACCGTCTAAATATCGAGTTAAAACGTTCCACAAACAACCCAACCCGACGCAAACACAATCAACAGCAGCAACCAAACAAACACACAAACAAACAAACACAGCCAGACCTCCCGCCTCATACATTCCCCTTTCATTCCCTCCTTAGCATAAAAACAACGTATCTCCCACTTCTTCTTCCCAATTGATAATAACCACCAATTTCGAGACTCCGCTACCCCCCCCCCCCTCCCTCCCTCCCTTTCCTTCTCTCTCTCTCTCTCTCTCTCTCTCTCTCGCTCTCTCTCTCTCTCTCTCTCTCTCTCTCTCTCTCTCTTTCCTCCTCCTCCCCCTTTATCTCTTTCTTTTCTTGTCTTCTTTTTCGTTGTTGTTGTTTTATTTTTTTTGCTTTTTTTTCTCTTTCTAACTTTTTTTTATCTTCCTTTTCTTTCTCTTTCTTTATATCATCATTTGATTTTCTTCTACTTTTCCTTCTCCACCCCCTTCCATTCCCTTTCTCCTCCTCTCTCTACCTTCCACCTCCCTCTCCCCCTCCCATTCCTCCCTCTCCCCTTTTTTCTGTGACCTCTTTCGGCTCTCGCGGTGACCTCAGGTCAATCGCGAGCGGGCTTTTGTGGAGCTGATGAATGACCTTTGTATAATTGTGAACTTGATAATAACCGTGTCCTTCACCCGCCCCGGACCCGTGATGCCAGATGGAGAGCTTTGTTTTTTTCCCTTTTCGAGTCGGACGGGCGATGAGATTCCGACCGCCATTTTGTTTTTCGTTCGTAAATCTCGGTTCTAATTTTGCCTTAGTGAGGGAACTGATAACTCTTCGGCCTTTCCGACGGATACAAAATCAAGGAATGCACACAGACGCTTTCTCCATCTGGTATTCTATAAATCTGAATACACACACCAAATTTCCAAGCGCCATTACATTGTTCTATTACCCGCAAGCAAGAAAAAAAATAACCATAACAATTTCTCAAATCTTAGAGAAAGGGAGATAAAAAAACAATTAAAAAAAAACACACGCAAATGCTTTACGAGTTTCCTGATCAAACACAAGAGGCAAAACGTCCCATGTGACCTTTGCAATCACATTCCGCCAGCGAGAAATAATTACCTCCCCTAATTAACTCCCCCTCGTCCCACCCCCCCCTCCCAAACCCACACCCTCGCCCCAATCCCCCCGACCCTCCCACCCCCACCCAGCGGTAAAGTGTCCTACAGAATAAAGGACCGCTTTCACTATCTTCCTTCTTTTATTTCTTCTGCTTCTTTTTTTTTTTCTTCTTCTTCTTCGTCTTCCTCCTCCTCCTCCTCATTTTCTGTTTCATTTTCTTCTATTTCTCACCCTCCTTTCATTTATCCTTCTTCCTCCTCTTCCCTCTTTCTTTGTGTCTCTCCTCTTTCTCCATCTTCTCTTGCCTCCTTTTTTGTCTTACATCCTTGCGGTCTTAGCAGGACCTCGATGAGATATAAGCAGGAAAGGGTGGAGAGGAGGAGGAGGAGGAGGAGGAGGAGGAGGAGGAGGAGGAGGAGGAGGAGGAGGAGGAGGAGGAGGAGGAGGAGGAGGAGGAGGAGGAGGAGGGAGGGAGGGAAGGAGGGAGGGTGGAAGGGAGGGTGGAAGGGAGGGTGGAAGGGAGGGTGGGAGGGAGGGTGGAAGGGAGGGTGGAAGGGAGGGAGGAAGAGGGAGGGAGGGTGGGTGGGTGGGTGGGTGGGTGGGTGGGTGGGTGGGTGGGAGGGAGGGAGGGAGGGAGGAAGAGGGAGGGAGGGAGGAAGAGGGAGGGAGGAAAGGAGGGAGGGTGGAAGGGAGGGTGGAAGGGAGGGTGGAAGGGAGGGAGGAAGAGGGAGGGTGGGAGGGAGGAGGAGGAGGAGGAGGGAGGAAGAGGGACGGTAGGAGGGAGGGAGGGAGGGAGGGAGGGAGGGAGGGAGGAGGAGGGAGGGTGGGAGGGAGGGAAGGAGAAATGAACAAGAGTGGGAGGGATAGAACAGGAGAAAGGAGAAAGAGGGGAAGGAGGGAGGGGAGGAAGGATAGGAGAGAGGAGGGCGTAAAAGTGAGGGAGGGAAAGAGTTGATAGCGAGGAGGACTAAGAGAGGGAGGGAGTCATGGTGAGAGGGGAGGGGGCAGAGGGAGGGGGGGAGTGATGGAGGGGGGGTTGATTATTTTCTTTACTGTCAAGAGGAATGTCGGAGCGATGTGGCTTGCGCAGGGTGTCAAGATCTGTGGGGGACGGACGCTGCTTGCTCTCGCTCTCTCGCTCTCTCTCTTTCTCTCTCTCTCTCTCTCTCTCTCTCTCTCTCTCTCTCTCTCTCTCTCTCTCTCTCTCTCTCTCTCTCTCTCTCTCTCTCTCTCTCTCTCTCTCGCTCTCTCTCTCTCTCTCTCTATCTATCTATCTCTCTCTTTCTCTGTATCTCTATTTCTCTTATTCTTTCTCTCTATCTCTTCTTTCTATTTTCCCCCTCTCTTTCTCTTTTTCTCTCCCTGTCTCTGCCTGCCTCTGCCTGCCTCTCCCTGTCTCTGCCTGCCTCTGCCTGCCTCTGCCTGCCTCTCCCTGTCTCTGCCTGCCTCTGCCTGCCTCTGCCTGCCTCTGCCCCCCCTCTTCCCCCCCCTCTCTCTCTCTCTCTCTCTCTCTCTCTCTCTCTCTCTCTCTCTCTCTCTCTCTCTCTCTCTCTCTCTCTCTCTCTCTCTCTCTCTCTCTCTCTCTCTCTCTCTCTCTCACTCTCTCTCTCTCTCTCTCTCTCTCTCTCTCTCTCTCTCTCTCTCTCTCTCTCTCTCTCTCTCTCTCTCTCTCTCTCTCTCTCTCCCTCTCCCTCTCCCTCTCCCTCTCCCTCTCTCTCTCTCTCTCTCTCTCTCTCTCTCTCTCTCTCTCTCTCTCTCTCTATCTCGTGCATGCAATCTTCTCCTTAAACACTATTATATCATCATCATCCCTAACATCAGTACCATCCTTCTCACAAGATTCTTTCACTCAAAATCTAAAGCATTCTTCTTCATCCGCGTCATAAACATTAATTCTACCAATGTTATCCCCGCCATTGCTATTACTTTCGACTCGACCACAAACAAACATTAATATCAACATCATCATCATTTCGAGCCGAGTTGGACAAACCCCGACGTATTTTCTATTGGCGCATCTTGCGTTTTTGTATCTTGCAACGTTCCGCGTTATCTCTTTTCCTAATCGAATGCAAATCTCTTCTTCACATTTCTTCGACCACAAATTATCCTCCCGCGTCCGCAAAAAGAAGAAGAAATTAACAAAGAAAACGAGTGCGAAAAAGGGAGAGAAAAAATGTTGGGAAGCCGATATTGCTTCGAAGCAGCTAAACCAATATCGTCGTGTTGACAAACCGCACAACAAGTCGACTCTCCTTCTCCTTCTCCCTCTTTTCCTTGGCCGAATCACTGCTTTCTTATTCGCACAGCGGAGCGATAAAGGCCGATTCTTATTCGACGCGATAAGGACCCTGCAAACTGCTACAGTTTCGTTGCACATCAATTGCAAGGCGTTGGCTTAATGTATTTGTTATGGCCGCCGCGGGTCACTCCATCTTGCTGCCTTGTGCACGTTCGGACCTGCTTAAAAAGCAATTAGCAACTGATTCCTATTTCCATTTTCATTTATTAATTCATCAATCTGCTTATTTACTATTTTTAAATTTTCTTTTTGGGTATAAGTTGGGGAAGAAAAGTGTCTAAGGGTGTGCTTAACATTCACATTCCGGGATCAGTTAAAAAAAAAAATGATACAAATAAAAAAACGAGCTTAAAAATATAATAGCGAAAAAATGTCAAATCATACCACTGAATTCAAGAATGCTTGCTTGCTTGCTTGCGTGCATGCATATCTCCTCTTACACCGGGGTCAGAGGAGGTCAAGGCACAAACAAACAAGCCAGCCCTAAGCCGCCCGCGCCCCCGACAAGGGCAACAACAACAACAAACACTGGGCGAGAGGACGCGGCAGGGGGCGCCTCGCTTCCTATAAAACCCCGACGCGCCCACAATCATTCCATTAAGACGTCATCTCAAGAAACACTAGAGAAACATATAAAACACTTTACACGCCGCGATGTCCCAGGACTCGCTCCTCGGCCCTCGCCCTCTCCCCCTCGCCCTCTCCCCCCGCCGCGCCTCTGCCCGCCCCGCTCCCCTCCCCCTCCCCTCTCTTCGTCTGACTCCCGATGCCCCCCTTCCTCGTCTCGTCTTGTTTCCCCTTCTCCTCTCTTCTCTTCTTATGCCTCCTGTTACTCTCTTTATCGTCTCGTCTTGCCTCTCCTCCTCTCTTGTCTTTCTATGTCTCCCGTTAGTCCCCTTTCTCGTCTCCCCGTCTCCTTTCTTTTCTTCATTTGCCTCTCATTACAGCCCCTCGTCTCGTCTCGCCTTATTTCTCCTTCTCCTCTCTTCTTACGCCCCCCTTTCTCGTCTCCCCGTCTCCTTTCTTCTATCCAGTTGCCTCCCGTTCCTCCCTATTCTCGTCTCCCCATTCTCGTCTCTCCTTCTCTTCCCTTTCTATGCCTTTACTCCTCGTCTCATCTCTTTTCTTTTCTTCCTTTCCTATGTTTTAACGCCAGTGACTCGTTTCTTTTCGTCTCTCTTCCTTTGTCTTCA
>NC_061840.1:5139129-5141629 GCF_019202785.1 Penaeus chinensis
GAGAAGAGGGAAAAAAATCAATGGGATTAGAATCCTGTAGGAGGGGGGGGGGGATCTGATTCTGTAACGGACAAACAGATAGAATCCAGTACTCTTGCTTTTCCACTCTTCTCTCCTCTTCATTCAATCTCAGCTCTTTCTCTCTCTCCCCTTTCTTCAGTACCCCTCCCCTATGCCTCCTCCCTCTTCCCATACCCTTCCTTCACCCCCTTTCCCTTACCCCCTCCCCTGGTCTCTCTTCTCCCCTTTCCTTGCCCCCCCTCCTCCCCCCACAACCCATCCTCCTCTACCCTCTACCCTCCCCTCCCCTCCCCCACCACCTTTTCATTAACCCCTCCCCCCTTTTCTCCCCCTATCCTCCCCCCCAAACAAGGTGAGGAGGAATCACCTGTCGTCCCCACTTGTGACCTGACCTGACCCTAGCTGAGGTCACCGGCTGTCCCTCCCGGGTGTTCCTCAATGGGTTGAAAGATTTATTATAATATAGGCCTACCTTGTTGTTATTTACATGAGGGGGGAATTACATGCGGACCCCAGCTGTTGATCCCGGGGAAAAAAATATGAATTAATCTCTCTTGTCCATTTCTATTTGCATATATGGAAATAAGGTTAACACAATGTCTGGGACTACTAAATTATTAAAAAGTAACGTGAGAAGGAAAGAAAATATAATCTCTACTTTGAATTATACATGTACCATTCCATTTTTTTTTTCGAGATAAATATAGAAAATCCATTTGCTACAATCCTTGTCTAAACACGAATAAATAAATAGAAAATAATAAAGATTCAAAAACAACTCCACAATAAAGTCCACGGATATAAATAATAACAAAAACACTCTTATCTCTCCCTCATTTTCACCCTGGCGCCTTCTGGCTGTCCCTGAGGCACCCTCTTTTCTCCCACAGTCCTTATCAAAATCCCTTATCCTACCTTCTATTCCCCGCTCCTACACCCCCCTTCCCCATAGGCCTACCCACCTATCCACCCCTACCCACCTACCCACACACACCCACCTCTACCAACCTTCCAGCCCACTCCCACCCACATCTCCCGTCCATCTTATTGCCCTTATTTAAGCCCTTTATTTGCCGGGCATCGCGCAAGCCGTCCGCGGATTAGCCGGCGAGATCGGGCGCGAGATCGGGCCGGCGTAATAGCCCCCGCTGCCGCTACCGTTCGCGGGATCTGAAATCTCGATCTGGCTGCCGCGTCTCCCTCTCGCTGTGTCAATAAATACACTCACGACGAGATACGCATCTTGGCTGCCGCCTCCTGGGAGACCTGCGGATTCGGACTGCCTTTGGATAAATAATACCGCGACTGGGATAAGGTCTATATAGACCTTGGACAAAGATACCTGCTTATTTACTTACATACATACACACCCGCAGCTAACCACATGCAGTTTATAACGTGTGTAATAGATATTATTATTATTCTTTTTAGCATTAAATCATTCTTTATACGTTTTATGTACTGAAGTGTTGTGTTCCACTTCGTAAAGTTTACTTACGAAGTTTACATACGCTGATTTTAGAATGTTAAGATAATATAAAGTGTATACTTACCGGCAAAAACATCTACGCCAGATATTCTGAGAAGATCGGCCCCCATTCAAAAAATGATACTTCTCGGAAATGAGGATAAATCGGATAAGCTGTATATAACTTTTTCTTCGGTACGATAAACAGGAAAAATCCTTCCTATTAATTTTACAAACCAAAACACCCAGTCAAAATATATAGTTAAGATGATAAGAAATAATTCACTATAAACATGCAACAGAAATATAACAGCGCGCGAATCAAAGGTATTATGAAAATTAATAAATCAAACATATCAAGATGAGTAAATCCATAAAGATATTCATACCGAAATTTAATCACACCCTAAGCCATCTAAAACACAGCTATATATCAATACAAGTAGATATAATTACAGTCTAAAACCTCCCGAACCAACCCGTACAAACAAGCATAGCAAAATAACCCCCAGCGCTTCCTCCGGGCCACGTCGGGTCAGGACGGAGGTCAAAACGGAGATCGGGACGAGGTCAAGCCACTCTCGGGTCGGGTCGGACCGGGAGAGGTCGGCTGCGAGTTAGTTCGCGACGCCCTTAATTTCTTGGCCAAATTAACGAAGGCGACGCGTAACAAGAACACGGACTCCCCGGGGTAGCGTTTTACCTCTTTACTGCGGTCATTCCGGCCGATTCCCGCGGAGTAATTAGCGGGTCGGAGATGTTATCGGGAGCGCCACGGGGAGGAAGGGGGGGCGGGTATAGGAGGAAGGGGGGAGGGAGGGGGTATCGGAGGGAGAGGGTGGAGAGGTATAGAGGGAGTGGAGAAGTGGAGGGGGCGGGGGTGAAAAGGTTTACGAGGGAGGGGGTGGAGGTAACAGAGTGGTAAGAGGAGGGGAGGAAAGGAGAGGAGAGGAGAGGAGAGGAGAGGAGAGGAGAGGAGAGGAGAGGAGAAGAGAGGAGAGGGGAGGAGAG
>NC_061840.1:5151629-5159129 GCF_019202785.1 Penaeus chinensis
GAGAAAAAGTGAAAAAGAGGGAAAGAGGAGAAGAGAGAGAGAGAGGAGGGGGAAAGGGGGAGAAAGAGAGGAGAGAGGGGGAGAGAGAGGAGAAAGAGGAGGGGGAGAGGGGAGAGGTGAGGAGGGGGAGGGAGAGAGAGAGAGGAAAAAGAGAAGAGAGGTGAAGAGGAGGGGGAGAGAGAGAGGAGAGAAAAGAGGGGAGAGGGGAGAAGAGAGAGAGGGGAGGAGAGATGGGAGGGGAGAGGAGTGAGGGGGAGAGATGGGGGGAGATGAGAGATAGAGAAGATAGAGAGATAGAGAGTTAGAGAGAGAAAAGAGAGATAGAGAAAAGTTTGGGGAGAGGATAAAAGAGAAGAGAGGGAGGAGAGAGGAGAGAGGAGAGAGGAGACGAGAGAGAGAAGAGAGAGAGAGGGGAGAGGGAGAGGGGGAGAGAGGGGGAGAGAAGAGAGAAAAGATGGGAGAGAGAGAGAGAGAGAGAGGGGAGGGGAGGGGAGGGAGGAAGGAGAGAGGGGGAGGAAAGGAGGGAGAGAGAGAGAGAGAGAGAGAGAGGGGGGAGAGGGAGAGAGGGAGAGGGAGGGAGAGAGGGAGAGAGGAGAGAGGGGAGAGGATAGAGAGAGGAAGGAGAGAGGGGGGAGGGGGAAGGGAGAGGGAGGAGGGGGGAGAGAGGGGGAGAGAGGGGGAAAGAGTTAGAGATAGATAGTGATAGATAGATAGATGTTGGGTAGAGAGAGAGAGAGAAAAGGAGAGAGAGAGGGGGAAAAGAGGGGGAGAGAGAGAGAGAGACAGAGAACCAACTTAATTTTTTTTTCTCCCCTTTTCCCTGTCTTTTTTGTTTTACGCCCTAATTGGTCTCGTCATTAAGCAATTCTTATTCTTAATCCTTTTTTTTAACACTTCAGGCCACCGGCAGCAACAAAAAGAAAAAAGAAGAAAAAAGAAAATAAAAACGAAAAAAAAGGGCGAACGAGGATTCCATTGACCCTTCGCCCGGCCTTTCGGACTACCGCTCTTCTCTTCTCTTGCTCTTTCCCTCTCTTTTATTCTTTTTCTATTCTATTATCTTCTATTCTCCTCTCTCTTATTCTCTTATTTGCTATTCTATTTTCTTCTATTTTATCTTTATCTTATCTCTTCTCTTTCACTTGTTGCTCTTCTCTTTCTTCTCTTCTCTTCTCTTTGTTTTTTTTCTCTTCCACCCCCCCCCCCCCCCCAAAAATCCCCCCCCTTCCCCCCCCAAAAACCCCCGGTTTTTCGATCCTGCCACCCCCCGGGTACCCCCCCCCTTTCCCCACTCCCCTCCCACCCGCTGTCCTTTCCCTGCCATCCCTGATTCCTCCCCCCCTGCCCCCTCCCCCCCCCCTTCCCCCTCCCCCTTTTCTGCCAAAGTCTCTCCATCTTCTTTCCCCCTCCCGTCCCTTCGTTTTTTTTAAAAACTCCCTTTCCCGTTTTTTCGCCGTGGTGCCTTTGCTGCTACTGTTTAAGGGCGAGAGTTGCTTGCTCTCTTGTCAGCATTCCTTCTCTCTGCCTTGTCTTGGCTCCTTCTCTCCTTTATTCTCATTTTTGTTTTCCTTCTCTCTCTCTCTCTCTAATGCCCTTTACTTCTTTCTTCCTTTCCCTTCAACACGTCCCACTCTCCTGATATATCTACACAATACTTGAGTTTTCTCTTTTCCTCCTCCTCCTCCTCCTATTCCTCCTGTTCCTCCTCTTTTCCTTTCCTCCTTCCTCCTCTCGTTTTTCTTTTATCTCTTTTTCTTTCTCCTTTACCTCCTCCCCCCCTCTTTCCCCTTTTCCCCGGTGGCGACAAACAAGTGCGACTGACAAAAACAAGAAGAGAGGGTCACCCCCCTCCTCCTTTCCCCCATCCTCCTCCTCCTCCTCCAACCTCTCCTCCCCCTTTCTTTTCCTCCTCCTCTCCTCCTCCTTCCTCCTCCCCCCCTTCTCCTCCTTTCATTTTTTCCCTCCGTTTTTTTTTTTTTCCCCTTTGTTTTTTTCCCTTTTTCTTGCACGTAAATGTTCTCTCTGTCGTTTGATTCTTGTTTTATATTCTTTGGGCATTAAAATTTTGGGTTCTCTTTCCTCTGTGTGTGTGTGTATGTGTGTGTGTGTGTGTGTGTGTGTGTGTATGTGTGTGTGTGTGTGTGTGTGTGCGCGAGCGCGCGTGTATGTATTTGTTTATGTATGCATGTCTCTTTTGATTTTCACATCCGTGTGCGTGAGAATATCCTCCCTCTCTCTGTCTCTGTCTCTCTTTCTCTTTCTCTGTCTCCCTTTCTCTCCCTCTTTCTCGTTAAGACAAGAGGCGTCGCGCGAGATTAGCAAAGTGACCCCGCGCTTACCTGGCCACTAACATTGTTTACGAGAACCACCCACTCCCCACCCCCCCACCCCCCCCTTCCCTTCCTTCTCCCCTCACCCCCCCTTCCTCCTTCACCCTCTCTCCTCCTCTTCACTCTTCCATCCTCACTGCCTCTCCCTCCCTTTAAAAATCCCTTCCTTCCCTTCCTTCCTTCCTTCCCTCCCTTCCCCTTTCCTTTCCTTCTCCCCATCTTACCCTCCTTTCCCCTTCTCTCCTCTTCCTTCCCCTCCTTCCCCTTCTCCCTCACCCTCCCTCTACCCCGACCTGCCTCTCTTACCCTCTTAACCTTACCCAACCCTCCTACGCTCTCCTCTCTTACCCAAACCTTCCGAGAGCTCTTGGCCGAACCTCGGTGTGGAGATAGATTCAGGGATTAAGAGGAAGAGGAAAGGGAGAGAAATGATAGCGGAGACAAAGATAGGCAAAGGGAAATTGAGAGGAAGGGTAAAAGTGAGAGAAGAGGAAGAAAGAGAGGGAGAGAAAGAATGGGACATTGATAGAAGGAGGGAGGGAGGGAGGGACGGAGAGAGAGATGGGAGAGAGAAAGAGAAGGAAGGAGAGAGAAAGAGAAGGAAGGAGAGAGAGAGAGAGGAGAGAGAGAGAGAGAGAGAGAGAGAGAGAGAGAGAGAGAGAGAGAGAGAGAGAGAGAGAGAGAGAGAGAAGAGCGAGAGAGAGAGAGAGAGAGCGAGAGAGAGAGAGAGAGGAAACAGGGGCTAGAAAGAGAAAGAAAGAATAAGAAAAAATAGTTAAAGAGACTTAAATAAATAACATGAAAGGCAGAAAACGAAAAATAATATCAGTTAACAAAAAGAAATAACCCCTCTAATAATTTTCAAAACAACATATCTACCTTCATGAATATTTGCCCAATATAACATTATCTTAAACATTATTTAAAAAAATACAAAAAACCCAAATGGTTTTTTCCAAAAAACTAGGAAGATGGGGGCAGAGGAGGGGGAAGAACAAAGGAGGGGGGTGGTGTGGGGGGGGCAGTTAGTAAACAAGGCCCCGGGGAAAGGAGGGGGGGAGTAATAAGCGTAGGAAAGGGGAGGAGAAGGAGGAGAAAGGGGAGGGGACGGAGCAGGAGAAAGGGGAGGAGGAGGAGGAGGGGGAGGAAAAGCAAGGGGAATAATAGGTAAGGAGGGGGGGGAGGGGAGTACGGCGTGACTAAGGAGGGGAGGGAGGATTTGGGGGGGGAAAACCCAGGTGTGGGGATTGGAGAGGGGGGTCAGGTAAGTAGGTGACAGTAGACACAAATAATCGTTCGAACCGAAAATGAGAAAAGAGGTGACGACAGATGTGGGTAAGGGGGGGGGGGGGGGTAGGAGGGAGGGAGGGAGGAAGGGGAGAGGGAGGGAGGAGGGAGGAAGGAGCGCGCGAGAGAAGACAGAGAGAAGAATGAGTGAATGAGTGAGTGAGTGAGTGAGTGAGTGAGAGAGGAACAGAGGGTTAAGAAGAGGGAAGAAAGAAACAGATAAATGAGGACGGGGAAGGGGGGGAGGCCCAAGGAAGGAGAAAGAAAGGGAGGCATGGATAAATGGAGGGGGAGGAGGAAAGAAAGAAGGAAAGACGGAGAGGTGAAGAAAGGCGGACAGAGAGAGAAAGATGGGAAGGGAGGAGGATGAGGGTAAGAATCGTGGGGAGAGGTAGAGAAGGAGGAGGAAAGGGGGGGAAAAGGGGGGGAGGGGGGGGGAAAGGAGGGGGGGAAAGGGGGAGGGGGAAGGGAGGAAGGGAGGGAGGGAGAGAGGAGAGGGGGGTGGGGAGGGAGGGAGGGGAGAGGGGAGGGAGGAGGGAGGGAGGGAGGGAGGAAGGGAGGGAGGGAGAAGGGAGGAGAGAGGGAGGGATGTGAGGATGAGGAAGGGAGGGAGGGAGAGGGGCAGGAGAGGAGAAGACAGTGACACAACAACTTTGAAGGTGGACGAAGGAAAGGACGACATTTGTTGGGGAGTTAGGAGTGATGGTGGGTAGATACCCCAGCAGGTATATACTGTGCTGGGCGGAGGGAGGGGGGGGGGAGGAGGAGGAGGAGGGGAGGAGGGGGAGGAAAGAGGAGGAGGAGGAGGGGAGGAGGGGGGAGAGGAGGAGGAGGGGGAGGAGAAGGAGGAGGAGGAGGGGGAGGAGGAGGGAGGAGGGGAGGAGGGGAGGGGGGAGGAGGAGGAGGAGGGGGATGGAGGTGGGGGAGGAGGAGGAGGGGGAGGAGGGGAGGAGGAGGTGGAGGAGGAGGAGGAGGAGGAGGAGGAGGGGAGGAGGAGGAGGGGGTGGAGGAGGAGGGGGGATGGGGGGGGGGGGGGTAGGGGGAGGAGGGGGGGGGAGGAGGAGGGAGAGGAGGAGGGGAGGAGGAGGGGGGGATAAAGGGGAGGAGGAGGGGAGGAGGAGAGGAGGAGGAGGAAGAAGGGGACAAAGTAAGAGAGAAAAATAATAAAAATTTAATAATAATAATAAACAACAACAAACAATGAAGAAGAGAAGAATAGCAAGAGTAAGAAGATGAAGAAAAAGGAGAAGGGAGGAGGAAATATGCGGGAGGTAAGGACGCGGGGGGGGGGGGGAGGGGGGGGGGGGGGGGGGCAGGGGGGGGGGGGAGGGGAGGGGTGGGAGGGGGGAAAGGGGGGGGGAGGGGGAGGGGGGGGGAAGGGGGGGGGGGAGAGGGAGAAGGATTTGGGAGGGGTGGGGGGAAGGGGAGAGGGTGGGAGGGGGGAGGGATGGGATGTGGATGGGGAGAGGGATGGGAGGGGGGAGGGATGGGAGTGGATGGGGAGGGGGGAGGGGGGGGGGGAGGGGGAGAGGGAGGGGAGTGGATGGAAGGGGAGAGATATTGAGGAGGGGAGGGGGTAGAGGGAAGGGGAGAGATGGGGAGGAGGGGTAGAGGAGAGATGGGTAGGAGGGGTAGGGGAGGAGGGAAGGGGGTAGAGGAAAGGGGAGAGGTGGGGAGTGGGGGGGAGATGGAAAGGGAGGGGAGAGGAGAGAAGAATAAAAATGACTTAATATTTCAAGTTTTAGATAATATAATACAACAAACAACAACAACTAAACATTAGCGCAGAACTTTTAACAAATGAATGAAAAAAAACGAATGAGTTGTGAGAGAATGAATGAAAACTATTCGAAGTGATTTTAACATGTAACAGTAATAACAATAGTAAGCAAAGACGAACATAATATCACAATATTAACGCTAAAGGTGACATGGACGATACAATAACAACTAAACCAACTCCTGACAACGATTAAATCGACAAATAACGAGAACAACAATCATATCCTACGCTAACTTATACAAGTCCGAAGTCTCAAAAGCGAGGAATCGAACATTTAAAAAGCAGACGCTGAAGTCGAGCGAGCGATCCGAACGCGGGCAGGTTCGCCGGGCAGGAGCTGCGAGAAGAACGAGTCATCCCGGGCACGCCGCTCGGGAAGCACACGCACGGACGCACGCACTGACGTATTCTCATTCTCTCTCTCTCTCCTTCTCTCTTTCAATCCCTCTCTCTCTCACTCTCTCTCACTCTCACTCTCACTCTCACTCTCACTCTCACTCTCACTCTCACTCTCACTCTCACTCTCTCTCTCTCTCTCTCTCTCTCTCTCTCTCTCTCTCTCACACACAGTAAAGGAAAAAGAAAGGTTAAACAGACGCACACATCGGTACAAAAAAAGAAAGAAAAAATAATGAAAAGAATGGGGAAAAGCGAGAAAGGACAAAAACGATGCTTCAGTTTGGAGTTCCAGCACGTAACGCGCCTTGACCTTACGCCGTGGTGATCTGACCTTGCAGACGCAGGTGGATTGACCTTGCCGATTCAGGTGAACTTGCGGACGGTGCGGCGCGGACTCGGCTCCGGCCTTGCGATTCGCCGACCTTTCGCGAACCGCTGCGGGTGACCTTGTCCGACGGGGAGGCTTGACCCCGGCCACGGCGACGGTTCTATTGACCTTTGCGACGCGCGAGAAAAAGTGTCGGATTAAAGCTGCGTGCGATTTGCTCTTTCTCTCGCACTCTCATTTTATTTCTGCATCCTTCTCTTCCTTTACATCTTATCTCCTTCTTTCTTGCCTCTTCTCCATTCCCTTCTCCCTCTCCATTTTCCTTCTCCTCCTTCCCTTCTTCCTCCACTCCTTCGTCCTCTCCCGCTTACTTTCCCTCCTCTTCTATTCCTCCTTCTCTCCTCCCTCTCCTTCCCCTACTCCTCCACCTCCCCCTCCCTTCCCCTCCTTCCCTCCCTCCCCTTCTCCCCCTCCCATCCATCTCCCTCTTTCCCCTCCCTCCCCCTCTCTGCCTTACCTCCCTCCCCCTCCCACCCATCTCCCTCTTTCCCCTCCCTCCTCCTCTCCCCTCCCTCCCCTACCTCCCTCCCCCTCCCACTCATCTCCTCTTCCCCCTCCCTCCCTCCCTCTCCCTCCCCTTCCTCCCTCCCCTAATAAATTCATCCTCCCGCTCGAAAGCCGAACGCGTTGAGAATAAAGATGAACAATCAATAAAATACCTTCAGCGCAGACCACGATCACGCGAACATACCTGCAAAAAGAGAGAGAGAAAAATATAATTAATAATGAACAGTAAATAAAGAAATACAAATGAGTAAGATGAAAAGATTATATATATATATATATATATATATATATATATATATATATATATATATAAACGATAAATGCTATCATACGACACGAGGACATAATCAACTTTAATAAACGTAGATAAAAAAAACAGCAACAAACATAGATAAATGAGTAAATACAAATAAAAAAGAGTAAAAACACCTTAGAATAATATCATAAAAATATTCACCAAATCCTACGAAGCAGACCGGCCTTTGCTCCTGGGCGTGCGGGCGTGCGGGCGGGTACAAGCTCCGGGGAGGGTGTATTAGGCGGAAAATCCCTTTCAGAACCGGAACCAGATCCCAGACCCTACCCCCGCCCACGCACGCCCACGCCAACGCCCAAGACTCTATCGAGATGGACTCAAAGCCCGCATTCCCGCCCGCCCGAACGGCCCCTTATTCTTCTTTCATACGTTCTCTTTCCCCCCCTCACCCCATCCCATTCCTTCCATGCTCGTCTTTCCCTCCTCTCCCTCCTCCTCTTCCTCCTTCCACCGACACCTCTCCCTTCTTTCTATTCCTCCTCCTCCTTCG
>NC_061840.1:5164129-5166629 GCF_019202785.1 Penaeus chinensis
AAGAAACACGAAAACAAAAACGAAAACTAAAACCTAAAACAAGGAAAGAACTGTAAAAAAAAAAAATAACACAACACCAAAAAAACAAAAAACTAAAAAAAAAGGAAAACAAGAAGCTAAAAGAACGCAAATGATAACAATAACAACAACAATACAAAAATAACAAGAAACAAACACGAAAACAAACCAACACACACAAAGACACAGCAAAACAAGAGAAAGGAAGGAAAAGCTTTAGGACGGCAGCTCGGAGTACCCTTGTCAAGCTGAGGCTCACAGAGAGACACTCGACCGTCGCCACAAAGGGTCCCGAGACAAGGCATCCCTCACGTGCACTGCCACGCACGCACGCACGCACGCACGCACGTATATATGCACATAAGTATATAAATTAATACACACGCACACACACACGAGAGAGAGAATGGAGGGAGGGAGGGAGAGAATGGAAGGAGGGAGGGAGAGAGAAAATGGAGGGAGGGAGGAAGGGAAGGAGGGAGGAAGGGAAGGAGGGAGGAAGGGAGGGAATAGGGTAGGCAGAGGAGGAGGAGGAAAACGAGGTCGAAAAGGAAGAGGAGGAGGTGGAGGAGCGAGGAAAATGGTGATGATCAGGAGGAAGATAAAAATGAGAATAAGGACAAGAGCGAGAATAAGAATGAGAATAAGAGGAGAGGAGGAGGAAATAAGGTCCACGAGAAAGGGTCAAAGGTCACCAACGGCTGAGTGACACCTTGCGGGGAAGGAGTTGGGTGGGAGGGGGGGAGGGTAAAGCAGGAAATTACAACGGGAAGAAAAAAAAGAAAAAAATACAATAGTCTCACGATCTGAATCCCCCCCCCCCCCCCCCGCTCGCTCTCTCTCTCTCTCTCTCTCTCTCTCTCTCTCTCTCTCTCTCTCTCTCTCTCTCTCTCTCTCTCTCTCTCTCTCTCTCTCTCTCTCTCACTCTTTCGCTGTCTCTTTTTTGCTCTACTCTATCTTTCGTCCTTTCTCTTTCTCTTTTCTTTTCTCGTTCTCTCCATCTTTTTTTCGATCTTCTTCGCGCTCTCTTTCTCTTTCTCGTTTTTCAACCCCCCCCTCCTCTCTCTCTCTCTCTCTCTCTCTCTCTCTCTCTATCTCTATCTCTATCTCTATCTCTATCTCTATCTCTATCTCTATCTCTATCTCTCTCTCTCTCTCTCTCTCTCTCTCTCTATCTCTATCTCTATCTCTCTCTCTATCTATCTCTCTCTCTCCTTTCTCACCCCTCTCTTTCTCACTTTCGTCCCCTCTCCCCCCCACTCTATCAACTTTACCCCCCCCCCCCCAACCGCCCGCATAACCCAAGTCAAAACGGCCCGAAAATCTACCCTTATTTACCCCCCCCCCCTACTCCTGCCCTTACCCCTATGCCCCCATATAAGCCGGAAACGCCATATTTGTCAACAGGCGTGAAGGGTACTTGGAGAGGGGGGGGGGGTGAAGAGGGGAAAGTGGGGGGTAGGGAGATAGGAGGGGAAAGAGGAGGGGGAAGGAGGGGAGGAAGAGGGAAAGGAGGGAAGATATTACGGATGAGGTAGTGTAGATATATATGGCTTAAATGTTCGTATAACTAGATTATAACACACACACACACACACACACACACACACACACACACACACACATACACACACACACACACAGAGAGAGAGAGAGAGAGAGAGAGAGAGAGAGAGAGAGAGAGAGAGAGAGAGAGAGAGAGAGAGAGAGAGAGAGAGAGAGAGAGAGAGAGGAAGAGAGAGAGAGAGAGAGAGCACTAATGGGGCAAGCGGAACTGGATCCACAGGAGAGACGACAACACAAAAAAATAAGAAACACAAAGGCGTCGGATTACCAAAATGTATTAAAGTTATGACAAGTGGGAAAGGGATGGGAGGGAGAGGGAATGAGAGAGGAGGAAGAGGAGGTGGAGAAGAGGAGGTCGAGGAGGAGGAGCAGAGGGAGAAGGAATGAAAGAGGAGGAAGACGACGTGGAGGAAGAGGAGGAAGAGAAGGAGTAAGAGGAGAAGGAGAAGGAGGAAAAGGAGAATGAGAGGGAGGAGGAGGAGGAGGAGGAGGAGGAGGAGGAGGAGGAGGAGGAGGAGGAGGAGGAGGAGGAGGAGGAGGAGGAGGAGGAGGAGGAGGAGAAGGAGGAGGAGGAGTAGGAGGAGGAGGAAGAAGAGGAAAAGGAGGAAAAAGAGGAGTAAAAGGAGGAAGAAGAGTAGGAGGAGGAAGAGAATGAGAAGGAGCAGAAGAAGGAGAAGAAGGAAAAAGCGAATGAGAGGGAGGAAAAGGAGGAGGAGCAGGCAAAAGTGAAATAAGGAAAAGGAAAAGAGGAAAAAGAAAACAAAACCGAGAAAAAAACAAATGAACAAGAGATAAGATGCGCGCAGAGCAGGTGCAAAAAGGGAGAAAGAGAAAGAAAAATCACATACCCAAAGTTCACACGAAGAGACGGGAGGATAAATTCCTTGGGGAAAAAACGGGGAAGGAGACACTCGTG
>NC_061840.1:5171629-5179129 GCF_019202785.1 Penaeus chinensis
CCTCCTCCTCCTTCTCCTCCTCTTCCCTCCACTTACTCTCCTCATCTCCCTTTTCTTCTTCTTCTTCTTCTTCTTCTTCTTCTTTTTCTTCTTCTTCTTCTTTTTCTTCATCATCATCTTCATCTTCTTCTTCTTCCTTCTCCTCCTCCTCTTCTCTCCCCCCCATCTCCCACTCTCCTCCTCCTCTTGCCTCCCTACCCCCCCTCCTCCTCTCCCACCCTACCAGTACCAAACCGCCCCCTCCCCCCATCCTCGACGGCCGTTGGAAGGGCGGTAACAGATAACTTCCTGTGGCAAGGCTTTTAAAAGTGCCGGGTCAACAGAGAGAGAGAGAGGCCGCCCTGCTCACCGCTCGATCTCTTTCTCTTGCGTTCTCTCTCTTTCTCTCGTGTTCTCGCTCTCTCTCATTCTCTTTCTCTTTATCTTTCTCTTTATCTTTCTCTTTCTCTCTCTCTTTCGTGATCTCTCAATTCCTCGTGTTCTCTCTGCCTTTTTTCTCGCGCGCTCTCTCTTTTTCTCGTGCCCGCTCTCTCTCTCTCTCTCTCTCTCTCTCTCTCTCTCTCTCTCTCTCTCTCTCTCTTTTTCATATTTTTTCTTTCTTTAACTTCGTTTGCCTGTCGTTCACTCTTTCTCTTTCTTTCTTTCTTTCTTTCTTTTTCTCTCTCTTCCTCCACTTTCCCTCTCTCCTTTTCTCAATCTCCCCCCCTCTCTTTTTTCCTCTCGTTTTCATTCCTCTCCGCCTGCTTACCGCTCTCTCCTCTTCCTCCCTTTTTCTTTCCTACCTTTCTTTCTCTCGGCCAAGTACGGTAACCGCTTTCTCCCTTTCTATACCCCCAAACTCCTGTTCCCTTCCTTTCTTCCCTTATCCATATCTTTCTCTCTTTCTTCTCTCTTCCTGTGCATTCATTTACCAACCACAACCGAACATGTATTTCCCGCTCTTGAAGTTAAATGTCTGCGAGAATGACAGAAGAAAAACGCCTTGCGCAAGTCCCTTTTTTAGCTCAATTAAACCTCATCAGTCCATCTCGGTGGTTTTAAGCTCTAACTTCATATTTTTTTCCGCGTTAATTTCATATCATCATTTTTGTTTTGCTTTTGTTCCTTTTAAATGCAAAATAATGGCTGTCAACGTTCTACTGAAACCATATTTTTTTTTTTCGCA
This sequence comes from Penaeus chinensis, assembly GCF_019202785.1. Taxonomy (NCBI): domain Eukaryota; kingdom Metazoa; phylum Arthropoda; class Malacostraca; order Decapoda; family Penaeidae; genus Penaeus; species Penaeus chinensis. The sequence continues at coordinate 5,172,795 of NC_061840.1, forward strand.
TTTAATCTAATAGAGAAATTAGGAGACGTGATATAAAACAGACGTCTTTAATTTAAAAGAGAATTTAGCAGATAATATGAAAGAAATATTAAATTATTCTGCACTCCTTCCCTAGGCACATAGATTATATGATAAAATTATGACAATAATAGTAATAGTAATAGTAAAAATAATAGTAATAATTTCGATAATGGTAATAATAATAACAACAACAATAACTAATTATAATAGAGATAACGATGACAATAACAAATAATAATAACGATGACAATACTAACAAAAGCATTAGCAATAATAGTAATAGTAGTAGTAATTATAATGATAATGATAATGACAATGATAATAATAATAATAATAATAATAATAATAACAACAATAAAAGCAGTGATGATGATAATAATAACAATAAAAATAATGATATTATCATTAATAATAATAATAATAATAATAATAATAATAATAATAATAATAGTAACAACAGCAATAAAAATAATTCAAATAATAGCAATAATACTGGTAATAATGGTAATGATGAAAATTAAATTTACAGCAATAATAAATCACAGAAATAAGAAAATAACAACAATAACAAAAATAACAAAAAAGAAATGCTTACAACAAAAATAATCATGGTAATAACAAAATATAACCATTACAAACAACACTTAACGGAACAACTATAACGAATATCAAATCATAACCATAGTGGAGATTTTTTTTTTTTTTCGAAAACCGAAGTTCATTCTTAACCGTCCACCATAGCAGGTCGTTGGGTGTAGGGGGGGGGGGAGAGGGAGGAAAGGGCGAGGGAGAGGAGAGGGGGGGGGGGTAGAGGGGAAAAGTAGGGAGAAAGGGAGGAGGGGAGGAGGGAGACGACCCCCCCTCCCCCCCAGCTCCCTCTCGCTGCACCGGCCGTTTCCGTTGAATGGGAATGGTTTGTGGGATTTAAAAGACGGACGGACTTTTAAATCTGCCACTTCCTGGCCAGGGGGGGAAGGGGGAGGGTATGGGGAAAGGAAGGTGGAGGGGGAGGGAGAGGGGGAGGGACGTAGAGATGTGGGAGAAGGAAGGAAGAAGATGCGGAAGAGAGGTGGAGAAGAAGTACAGGGGAAAGGGAGAGGGAGAGAACTGGTTAGAGACGAAGAAGCTAAAAGAGGGGAAAAAAAAGATATTCAATGATCTAAAACACGAGACGGGGGAAAAAAAAAAAAATCAGTCGGCATTCCATCTCCTCCCTAGATTTTCCTATACAATCACTCTATATTTTTCCTTCAGTTTGCCACCCCCCCCCCTCCCCCACCTCTTTCTCTTTCTCTTCTCTCGCTCCCGCGCCAAGACACGGCCGTTACATGCTTACCTTCCGCCGAGCGAGCGTACCTTCGGCGCCCATTCCCGCCCACGCCCACGGAGGGAGTCGACCCAGAGCTGTCGCCATTCGTCACCGACTCCTCGTCAGCGCTATTTAACACCTCTGCTTCCTCCTTCCTTTCCGATTTTATGGCTCCTTTCTCCATGTTTTTATTATTTTATTTACTGGTGTTGGTGTCAGGTGATTCGATATTATCACCATTACTGTCATATTCATTAATGATAATATTGGTAGAATTGTCATTATGAAGGTGGCTAGGGTAATATTAATAATCCTTATAATTATCATTATCATTGTTATAATTCTTATTAGCATTATCATCAAACATTTTTATCATTACCATTAGTCCTAGTATCACTGTCATCATCATCATTACCATAATTATCATAATTTTGTGTTTTCTAGTTCTGTGTTTTTCCGCTGCTATGTAATTCTCTGGTTATTTCCATATATACAATCATCAGTTATTATTACTACTTACAATACCATTACGATTGTCTTCTATATTATGATTTCTTCTCTGATATCCCTTTTCTTCCCTTCTCCCTTTTCTCCTCCTCCTCCTATCATTCGCTCCATTCATATGAATCTTCCTCCTTCTCCTCCTTGCTGATCGCTACCCATTATTCTTTTCGTCTTCCTCCTCCTCCTCCTCCTTCTCCTTCTTCTCCTTTTCTTCCCTTTCTTCCGTTTTTTTTCCTTCCCCTTTCTCCTTCTCTTTCTCCTGCTCGTCCATCACAACCGCTGCCACCACAGAGCCACAGAGCCACAGAGCCACAGCATCCCCCGCCCATACCCCCCCCCCCCCAAGCCGTGGGAAACCTCTCGTTTAAAGATCTCCCGAGCGAGGATGCGGTTGCGAGGCGGGGAATCTACTCTTTTAAAATTTATGATCAACCCATCACTCCGCCCTACCTCTAGTTGGACCCCTCCCCTCCCCCCCCTCGCCGCCCTCCCCCCTCCCCACATTCTCCCCACTCATCACCCTGCCCCTCCCCTATTTACTCTCCCCCCCCTTTCTTACTCCCTACCCCCCTACCCCATATTTACACCCCCCTTACCCCCTACTTCCCAATTCCACCATGCTATTTATACCCTCCCTCCTACTCCCTACCCCCCACTCGCGATACCATAGGCCTACCCCTCCTCCCCCTCCCTCCCGATACCACAGACCCACCCCTCCCCTCCCTCCAGATACCATAGGCCTATACGTCACTATATAGTGTGCCGGGCGACCTCATTATCATGACAATTATAAATCAATTAACATCACGACCTCCGAGCAGTCGACAGGTGAGTTTCGTGGGAGGATCTCGTGGACTCGTGTTTAAATGGACAGTTGTATTTGACGCGCGGGTATACAGCGGTAATTATATCCTGGCCGTATCACATCATGATTAGCGAAACTATACACAGCTGTTATTACATTTTAGTCGCACTGTATCATTATCGGCGGAGATATACACCTGTTATCATATCACAGTCGAATCATATCATTATCAGATTATTATGCATTACAAAAGTTAATTATACTGCATTAATATTTATTACATATCATAACCGCAGCATAAACTCGAGATTATGATATATCCTTTATAATGAGACAAGTTATGTAATATGGGAAATATATTACATTTCTTAAAAAATATAACTAAAATATTTGATCAGTGAATATACACCTGCCCTCATAACACAACTCTACTTTACCACAAATACATCGCTCCATTTGTTCAGAACGTGAAATGCAATGCTATTTGCAACACGATACTACGCACTACCTCACAATCACGTTATCATCTGTATTCAGAAAACCGTATGACGCTGAATGCACGTCATATCAGGTCAGAAGTATAACTGAAATGTCTGCCTGGGAAGTCGCAATGAATTACCAATGCTGCGCGTCAGGTTTCCTCGTCTCGGGTTCCTTTCCCGTTGGCCGTCTGTCTGCTCGTCCATCTCTCTGTCTGCTTGTTTGTCTGTCTGTCTGTCTGTCTGTCTGTCTGTCTGTCTGTCTGCTTGTCTGTCTGCCTGTCTGTCTGTCTGTCTATCCATCTGTCTCTCTGTCTGCGTGTTTGTCTGTCTGCTTGTTTGTCTGTCTATCCATCTTTCTGTCTGTCTGCTTGTTTGTCTGTCTATCTGCCTGTCCATCTGTCTGTCTGCCTATTTGTCTGTCTGTGTCTCAGTCTATCTAGCAGTCGATCCGTCTTTCTATCTGTCTAACTGTCTGCTTTTTTCTGTGGGGGGCGGGACCTCTGTCTCTGTATTATCTGTTTGTTTTCTTTTACGATTACTTTTCTATCTGCTTGAGAGAGAGAATGAGAGAGAGAGAGAGAGAGAGAGAGAGAGAGAGAGAGAGAGAGAGAGAGAGAGAGAGAGAGAGAGAGAGAGAGAGAGAGAGAGAGGGAGAGAGAGAGGGAGAGAGAGAGAGAGAGAGAGAGAGAGAGAGAGAGAGAGAGAGAGAGAGAGAGAGAGAGAGAGAGAGAGAGAGAGAGAGAAGGGGGGGGGGAGAAGAATTCTCCACAAGTCCCTTAAAAGAAGAAAAAAAGAGAAAGAAAAAAACTGAACACGCCCTCTTCAAACATACAAACACGCCTTCATTTTTTTTTAAACTCTAACCACCACCGCAAACCAACCACCCCCTATACCCCCCCCCCAAAAAAAAAAGAAGTTCCACGCGGGTTCCTTCAAAGTTCCCATCTTTCAAAAAAAAAAATAATAATAAATCTAAAAAAACGAAAGCTTCGCCCCACCATCTAATAAGGCCTCGAAGACGGCAATAAAAGATAAAACCCTCCTCATCTCCCGTCAACCGCAGCATCTCTTCTCCAACCCCCCCCCCCCTCTCTCCTATCTCCCGTCTTTTTCCTTTTCCTCCTTCTTTCTCCTCCTTTCTCCTTTTTCCTTTCTCCTCCTCCTCCTCCTTCTCTTACTTTCTCCTTCTCCCTTTTTCCTCTTTATCTTGCTAGTTGCTTTCCTCTACTCTCCTTCTATTGCCTCACTTTCCTCCCCATTCCCCATCTCACCCAATCCTCCCCTTAATGAACTCCTTCGCCTCCCCATCCCCTCTCACTACTCTTCTCCATCCTCCTCCTCTTCTTCTCCTCCCTCTTCACTAACTTCCCCCCTACCTATTTCCTTCCCCGTCCCTCCCCTTCTACTCTCCTGCTTCCTTCCCCCTCCAACTCCCTCACCCTCTACCCCCCTTCCCATCTCACACTCCCCTCCCCTACCTCCCTTTCCAATCTCCCCCTCCTCTCCCTTCTCTTCCAGCTCCCTCACCCACTTCCTTCCCCTTCCCATCTCCCATTCCCCCCTACCCCCCCCCCCCCCTTCACCACAGACCGAGGCCCAAACCGCCTGTGCTTTAACACTTGCCAATTACCTCACAAAGGCCAGAAAACCTCAGCGGTCTGCACTGATTTGTCTGCCATATTTCAAAGTCTCCTCAGGATGTCCTGGGAGAAGAGGAGGAGGAGGAGGAGGATGAGGAGGAGGAGGAGGAGTGGAAGGAGAGGGGGGAAAGGGAGCAGAAGGAGGAGAGGAAGGGGAGGGAGATGAGGGAGGGGGGAGAGATGACGGAGGAGAACGAGGAGAGGGAGAGAAGGGAGGAGAAAGAGGGAAGGGAGGGCGACGAGGGAGGAGAGGGAGGGAAGGGAGGAGAGGGAGGGAAGGGAGGAGAGGGAGGGGAGGGAGAGAAAGATTAGAAGGATGAGAAGCAGGAAGAGAGGGAAGAAGGGAGGGACGAAAAAGAGGAATGGAGGAAGGAATCGTTAATATGTACACACACAGATAAATACACACGTATTATAAACTGATACAGATACAGAAGACAGACAGGCAGAAAAAAATAAGAAACACAGATAGAAAGACAGACAGACAAACAAAAAAAAGAAAGAAAGGAAGAAAACCGAAACCAAGCGATACAATGAAAATGAAAAGAGCACCTCAAACTACCCTCCCGCCCGCCCTTCCCCCCTCGAACAGCGAAGAGCGCCAGAGACACACAAGAGAAGCGAAACACGAGGCGGGGATTTAAACGTCGCGGCGCCCGTTCCGGCTCCCCTCGCCGCGCGGAAAAAGGACGGTTACGTGCCCCGCCGCCGCCCTCGCCCGCCCGCCCGCCCGCCCGCCCGCCCGATCGGAACCCGCGGGGAAAGGGCGCCGTGGGAAAGCGCGATTGCCTTTGGGGAGCCACACCAAAAGACGAAATTATTCTTAGCCTGGATTATACCAAACGCAGGAATGTAAACAGAAGTTGGATCACACACACACACGCCAAAGGATCGTATTTTCTCTTTCTCTATCTCTTTCTATCTATCTATCTCTAATACACACACACACACACACACACACACACACACACACACACACACACACACACACACACACACACACACACACACACACACACACACACAAACACACACACACACACTCATATTCACAATCACCTATTTATGAAGCCTGGCCCAACACCCACGCCGAAACCGTTACAACGGAACGAGCGGTTTTACACATAATCTACACACACAAAAAGTATAAATATATTTATTTTCACACGAGATTTCGTTGATGGAAGAGAGAAAAAGGAGGAAAAAAAAAGAGATAAAAGAGACAGAGATTGGAAGGTAAAAAAAAAAAAGGAAAAATATTTACGCACAAAAATGTGTCCTTCAGAGCCGCGTCGCCGCAGGTGTTAAGGGCGATTCTCCTTCATAATACAACCTGCTACACGCTCTTAGAGGCCGATCGATCTTCCCTTTAAAAGGCCGCCGAACATGAAAACATACAAGAGCGGAGGAATAGGAGGAATTTAAAGAAAGCGAAGAGGAATTATGGAAAGGAAAAAGGGAGAAGAAAGAAGTGGATACGGATTAATGAAATGAAGAGAGATACTGGGAAAGATGGGAATGACCTATAAGGCGATGGGAGAGGGAGAGGGAGAGGGAGAGGGAGAGGGGGAGGG
>NC_061840.1:5181629-5184129 GCF_019202785.1 Penaeus chinensis
AAATATATCCTTGTTATTACTGTTATTGCTGTATTAGTATTGTTTTGATTATTGTCATTAGGATTATAGTTATTAGTATGTTTACTTTCCTTTATTTTTTTTTTCTTTTACTGTGTGTTACATTATTCTTAATTCTCACTATATTCTTCTTTTTGCATCTTCCTCTTTTCACTCATTTTCCTCTCTTTCTCTCTCTATCTGGTCTATTCTTTCTCTCGTTGTTTGCCCTCTCTTTCTTTCTTTTCCTTCTCTATGTCCCTTTCTGTTCTTCTTTTCTATCTTAGTCTCTCTCACTCCCGCTCTTTTTCTCTTCGAGCTTCGTTTCTCATTTCATAGTTCATTCCTTTTTATTCTCTCTTCTCTTCTCTCTCTCTCCTTCCCTTTTCTCTCTCTCTCCTTCCCTTTTCTCTCTCTCTCCTTCCCTTTTCTCTCTCTGTCCTTCCCTTTTCTCTCTCTGTCCTTCCCTTTTCTCTCTCTGTCCTTCCCTTTTCTCTCTCTCTTCTTCCCTTTTCTCTCTCTCTCCTTCCCTTTTCTCTCTCTCTCCTTTCTCTCTCTCTCTCTCGTCTCTCTCTCTCTCCTCTCTCTCTCTCTCTCTCTCTCTCTCTCTCTCTCTCTCCTCTCTCCATCTCTCTCTCTCTCTCACTACTCTCTCTCCTCTCTCTCTCTCTTCCTTCCTTTTCTCTCTCTCTCCTTCCCTTTTCTCTCTCTCTCCTTCCCTTTTCTCTCTCTGTCCTTCCCTTTTCTCTCTCTGTCCTTCCCTTTTCTCTCTCTGTCCTTCCCTTTTCTCTCTCTCCCGTCCTCTCTCCTCTCTCTCTCTCTCCTCATCTCTCTCTCTTCTCCTACTCTCTCTTCATCCCTCTCCTCCTCTCCTCCTCCTCTCCTCCTCTCCTCCTCCTCCTCCCCCTCCCTCCTCCTCCCTCCTCTTCCTTTTCCTCCCTCTTCTCTCTCTTTTTCTCTCTTCCCCTTTCTCTCTCTCTCCTCCTCTTCCCTCCTCTTCTTCTTTATCCTCCTCTCTCTCTCTCTCTCTCTTCTCCTCCTCCTCTTCACTCTATATCTTTCTCTCCCCTTTCCTTCAAAAAATTCCCCTACCCTTCCGCCTCTCCTTCTCTCCCATCTCCTCTCGCCTCTTTTCTCTCACCGCCCCCCCCCCCTTCTGTCCCGGAAGGCGCCGCCCCCGCCCTTTGTGCCGCGCCCGATTCACGCCCTCCTCAAAAGCCGCCCTTCTTTCTCCTCCTCCTCCTCCTCCTCCTCCTCCTCCTCCTCCTACAAGAATTCCTCCTTTGGTTGAGCAAGAAAGACAAATTCGAATGGCTTAAACAAATCTCTTTTTAGCTTTTTTTGTCGCCATTCTCTTGTCTCAAAGAACAGAGGAAAAGAAAAGAAATAAAAGAAAGAAAGAAAAAAAAAATGGAAAGACCTCGACATGCGATTGTTTATTTGCTGTGAACTCGTCCTCTTGTCCTCTTCTCCTTTTTTCCTTCTTCCTCTCCCTCTCTCCCTCTTCTTCTTCTCTTTCTTCCTTTCCACACGTATTATGTCCCTTCTCTTCTCCCATCTATCCCACACTCTCCCTTCCCCCATCCCACCTCCTATTCTTCCCTATTTCTCCCTCCTAACCCTCCCCATTCCCCTTTTCTCCCTCCTCTCCCTCCCCATTCCCCTTCCTTTCTCCTCTTCCTTCCCATTCCCTTTTCCTCCCTTCTCTCCCTCCCCTTCTCTATTCCTTCCTACTCTCCCTCACCTCTTCCTCTCTCTCTCTTCTTTTCCCTCACCCCTTCCTCTCTCTCTCCTCCTCTCTCTCACCCCTTCCTCTCACTCTCTCTTCTTTTCCCTCACCCCTTCCTCTCTCTCTCTCTTCCTCCCTCACCCCTTCCTCTCTTTCTCCTCCTCTCCCTCACCCCTTCCTCTCTCTCTCGTCCTCTCCCTCACCCTTTCCTCTCTCTCTCTTCCTCCCTCACCCCTTCCTCTCTCTCTCTCGTCCTCTCCCTTATCCCTTCCTCTCTCTCTCCTGCTTTCCCTCACCCCTTCCTCTCTCTCTCCTCCTCTCCCTCACCCCTTCCTCTCTCTCTCTCCTCCTTTCCCTCACCCCTTCCCCTCTCCCCTTCCTCTCTCTCTCGTCCTCTCCCTTACCCCTTCCCCTCTCCCCTACCCCCCTCGTTCCCCTCTCCCCTCTCCCCCTTGCTCCCCTCATCGCATGCCCACCAGGAATTAATGTGCCTCCGGATTTTCTCGGGCACGGCTGGCGGTTCCGTTCTGAATTGGAGGCGCCGTGCCCTGGCAGTTCAGCAGGATGGCTCTGAACCTTGACAAAGTGGGGCGGAAAGAAGTCCTTCGCTGGGTTTTTTTTTTATTATTAGTTTTACTTATCTATCTGCGTATTTATTTTTTTTCTGTTTATTTATTTATCTATTTATCTATTTATTTATTGGTTCGTGTTATTATCAGTCATCTTGACTCATTCATCATCATTACGGAATTTCTCATAACGGTCATCAATATC
>NC_061840.1:5191629-5204129 GCF_019202785.1 Penaeus chinensis
AAAGTATAAACGGAAGAGAAACCCAGAATATTCAACGTAATTTTTTATCACCTTTATTATTATCATTATTATTGATATCATTCTTATTATTATTTCGCGCTATTTTCTATCATCTTTATTATTAATAGTAGTAATAAAAAGGATTTTCAGAAACGTGCTTGCTGTGTAGTACTAGAGAGAGTGAGACAGAATGGTGAGATAATAATTTAGAGGGCAAGAGACAGACAGACAGCCCCGATAGAGAGAAACGTAGAAAGAGGCACAGAAACAGAAAAAAAAAATACAAAGGTAAAGACAGACAGAAAGACAGACAGAAACCCAAGAGAGAGAGAGAGAGAGAGAGAGAGAGAGAGAGAGAGAGAGAGAGAGAGAGAGAGAGAGAGAGAGAGAGAGAGAGAGAGAGAGAGACTGACACAGGCAGAGAGAAAGACAGACACAGAGAGAAGAGCCTGCGGGAAAGACCAAGATAGAGAGAGAGAGAGAAACAGAGAGAGAGCGAGAGCGAGACCTTGTCCAAGTTCACCTCCGGGGCTATCCTGAACTTTCTCTGCCTCTTTCTCTCTCTCTCTCTCTCCCTCTCCTTCCCTCGCCCTGTCCCACCGCCTCTCTCCCGCGGCGCTGCCCGGCTACCACTCCCTCGTCCATCACATGAGAACAAGAAGGCCGTGAAAGGAAAAAAAAAAAAACCTTAATGGCTCTACATCAGAACCTCAGAATAGGCTTATTAAAATTCCATTAAAAACTTATTAAACCTTGAAAATGTAGGTCTATCGCCGTCTTTTCTTTTAAGCAACGGTGTATTTACTTCCTTTTGTTTTCATGATACAGTCTATTGTGTGTAGCCTAGATGTGCGTTTTTATTATTAACATTATTACCATAATTATTATTACTAGCATTATTACATCTTTTACTGTTACTATCTTTACCAACGCTGTTTTTTTTTTATTAATATCGTTATTATTACTATCATTATTATCATTATTTTATGATTACCAATTCCATCATTATATGATTATGATGATGAGGATGGTAGTAATAACAATAACAATAATAATACTAATAACAATAATAGTAATAATAATAATAATAATAATAATAATAATAATAATAATAACAACTACAATAATAATAAAATAACAATAATAATAATGATATTATTATTAACATTATTATTGTCATAAAAATTGTAACTATCATCATTATAATTGCAATCAAAATTGTAATTATAATCATTTGAAGCAAGATCATTGTCATCACTATCATCACCATCAGGTTGGAGCACTTCTCGTCGCATAAATTGAGGGAAAAAATGATTAATCTTTAAGGAACCTGTTTCGCGTTAACAGGGTGTTTAACTGACGCTTTAATAAATAGTAATAAAGCAGAAAACACGAAATTTACCAAGTAGTGATGTTAATGGAGATAATGCTAAATGTATAACAATAGCAAAAAACAATAATAAGAAGTGAGTCATGTCTACCATGATAATGACCCTAGCAATGCAAGACAAGAGTAACAATAGACTAGTACTAATGCTATTAGTCTTAGCGACCAGACAGTTCCTGCCGACCGAGGCAACCACGGCAACGAAAGCGAAACCGAAGTGCAGAGGCGTTCGTTGCACCGTTGCATCGTGCATTAAAAACCACGGCGATATAAGTCCAACCCGAGCCTTTCAATCTAGCTTATACCAGACCTAAGTAAACCATCTGAAGGGCCTGCTTATTTACCTTCAGGGTTTACGTCATCTCATTCAATGGGTGGAGGAAGTGCCCCGGCGTACTTTTCTTTTCTTTTTCTTTTTTCTTTTTTTCATTGGTTTTATTTCTTATTGTTTGTCTCGTTGTTTTCCAAGTTGTGGGAGAGCAAGTCGCGTCACACCCTTTCGGACACGTGACTCCTGGATGGATAAGCATGATCCACTGCTTGAAAAGGCGTTTATCCAGTACACCAGACGGTCGCCACTTCGTCCCGATGCGTGACTCCAAGCAGTGGGATTTGTCTTTGGCGGATCCAGAGGACGTGAGGAAGGAAAAGGAACGATTCGTCATCCTTACAAGCTGTGAGGGTCACAATAATGCTTCTTCAAAAGATGTCAAAGAGGTTTTTATCTCATTTTTTTCTCTTCTTTATAATAATGTTCGACGCATAAAAGAGGAGGTTACTCTAAAACTAGCAACCACTCCTCATTTGTGCCTCGGATTTTCCCGGATTTTGGCCACTAAATGCCTCCCGCTGTCATTTGTTCGGCATGGCCACCAGAACACACTGAAATGAAAGTGAGATTTACCCAATGTAATACAAACCCAAACGAAAAGGGATGCGGGGTAAAGCGGTCATCAAATGCAGATGCAGAGCAACTTTACCCCCGGCTGCCCGCGCCCCAACAATCACCTCGGATTTAAAAGACGCGTTAAAATACGACCCCAAGACGTATTCCAAAACAATCTCCTTCCCCCTCTGTTTGTCCCAATCCCCGCCGACATGTGCAATGGGACCACAGCCTGGGATGTTTGTCCTCCCCCACCCCCGGGCTCAGCTTAACGGGGTTGCGCTGCGTGCGGGGGCCGAGAGCGCTACTTTTTATCCGTTTCTGCTCGAAACTTCAAGCACAAATTGAAACACTCTTGCGGGGGACGGAGGCGCTCGCTTCGGCCGCTGCGAGCCTCGCCGCTTTTCGAGAATGTAAATACAAAAGCTAGGAAAAACGTAAAAAAGAGAGAGCAAAAGGGGGAAATCCAAATGCTTTTTTCCCCCTCCCCCCTCCACTTTCCCTTTAACTCCCCCATCCCCAGTCTCCTTTCCACCCCCCCTTCTCCTCGCCTTTGCCCCCCTCTCCCCTTCTCCCCCGTCCTCTTCCTCCTTACTCCCCCCCTCCTTTTTTCCCCCCCTCCCCCTCCCCTCCGTCCCCCTTTTCCCTCCCCTCCTCCCTCCCCTCCTCCCCCCCAACCCCCTCTCACCCCCCTCCCCTCCCCCTTCTCCCCCCCCTTTTCCTCCCCTCATCCCCCTCCCTACCCGAAACTTTTGTGAAGATTTTGCTAAAGGGCGACATATTTCCACTTCCCCCATCCGTTCCTTCCCGCTCCTTCTCTGAAAATCGTTTAAAACCGCTTCCCTCGTTTTTTTTTTTTCTTCGCTCGTACATTCTTTTGTTCGGACCGTACCCTTTTTTTTTTTCCCTTTCCCTCCCTCCCCCCTCCCTCCCTCCCTCCTCCCTCCCTCCCTCTTCCTTCCTCCCTGCTTCCTCCCCCTTTCCCTCCCTTCCCCTTTTCCTCCCCAACCCCCCCCCTTTCTTCCTTACTCTACTCCTTCCCTCCTCCCTTCCCTTCTTTCCTTTTTCCCTCCCACTTTTCTCATACCCTTCCTTCCCTTCCTCCTTTTCCCCTTCCCTCCTTCAAACTACCCTTTCTCTTCTTCCTCCCCTCCTTTTCCTCCTCTCCCTCCTTCAAACCTCTCTTCCTCTCTTCGTCATTCTCAAATTCCCACCACTATTCCCCTTTCCTCGTCAAATCCCACCCCCCCTTCTCCTTGGACTATCCACCCCCCTACGTTCCCCCCCTTTTATCTCCTCTCCCTTTTCCACTTCCCTTTCCCCAAACCCCCCCCTTTTCCCCTTCCTCCCCCCCCTTTTCCCCTCTCCGACCCCCCAAATTTCCTCTTTCCCCCCCTTTCCCTTTTCCCCTTTTTCCCCTCCTAACCCTTTAAACCCTTTCTCCCTTTTCCTTTTTTTCCCCTTTCTCTTTTCCCCCCTTTTCCCCCCTTCCTCCATCCATCCCTCCCTTAAACCCTTTTCCCCGCTCCTCTCCCCCTCCTCCTTCCCCCACTTTTTTCCCCCTCACCTCTCCCCTTCCCTCTGACCCTTTCCCCTCCTTCCTCCCTTCCCCCTTCCCCCCGTCCCCTTCCCTCCCTCTTCCCCCACCCCCCTCTTCCCCCCCCTTTCCTTACCCTTTCCTCCCATCTTCTTCCCCCCTTTTTCCCCTCTCCCCCCCCCATGTCTCCTTCTCCCCTTCCTCCTTCCTCCACTCTTCCCCCTCCCTCCTTCCCCCCTCTCCTTCCTCCCTTCCCTCCTCCCTCTACCCTTTCCCTCCTTGCCTCCCCTTTCCCCCTCCCCCTTCCCCCTTTTCCCCCCATCTCCCCCCCACCTCTCCCCCCTCCTCTGACCCTTCCTCCCCTTCCTCCGCTTTCCCCCCCCCCCTTTCCCCTCTCCCTCCCCTCTTCCCCCCCACCTCCCCCCCCCCCTCTGCCCCTTCCTCTCCTCCTCCCGTTTTCCCCCCTTTCCCCCCCTTCCTCCTTCCTCCCCCTCTCCCCCTCCCCTCCCCCCCCTCTCCCTTCCCTCCCTCCTCCCCTTTCCACCCCTTACCTCCTTCCTCCTCTTCCCCCTTCCAACTCTCCCCCTCCCCGACCCTTCCCTCTTCTCCTCCCGCTTCCCCCCTTCCCCTTTCCCTCCACTCTTCCCCTCCACCTCCCCCCCCCTCCCTCTCCCGTCCCTCTCTTTCTCACCCCCTCGTCCCCCTTCCTCCTTCCTCCACTCTTCCCCCTCCACCTCTCCCCCCTCCCTCTGACCCTTCCCTCTCCTTCCTCCCGCTTTCCCCCTCCCCCTTCCCCCGGCCCTGATGAAGCAAGGGGGCAGACAATGGGGCTTCAACATGGTAAGGGAAGGCCCCAATAGTGGCATGCGTCGTCACTCCGTGGCTACTAATCTGCTACGTAGGGGGTCAGGCGGGGCCCCCGCTACACGCCTGCTCGCTCGGGGGGGGGGGGGGATTGGGAGGTTTAAAGGGGTGGGAGGGAGGGAGGGAGGGGGGGGGAGAGGAAAGAAGGAGAGAGAAGAGATAGAGAGAGAGAGAGAGGAGAGAGAGAGAGAGTAGAGAGAGAGAGAGAGAGAGAGAGGAGAGAGAAAGAAGAGGGAGGGGTGGGGGGAAAAAAAAGTAGAGGAGAGGGGGGGTGGTAGGGGGGGAGGAGGGAGGGAGGAGGGAGGTGGGATGAGAGAAGAGAGAGAGAGAGAGAGAAGGAAGAGAGAGAGAGGAGAGAGAGAGAAGAAAAAAGAGAGAGAGAAAGGGGGGGAGGGGGGAGGGAGGGAGGGAGGGAGGGAGGGAGGGGGAAGGGAGAGGGGAGGAGAGGGAGAGGGAGAGGGGGGTGAAGGGAAGAGAGGAGAAAAAGGGGGAAAAAGAGAGAAGGAAAAGGAAAAGGGGGGGAGAGAGAGGAGGAAAAGGGAGAGAGAGAGAAAAGAGGGAGAGAGTAAATGAGGTGAGAAGAAAAGGAAAAAGAGGAGAGAGAGTGAGAGGGGAAAAGGGGGGAGGGAGGGGAGAGAGGGAGAGAGAAGGGGAGAGAGAGAGAAATAAAAGAAAGAGAGGAGAGGGAAGAGAGAGAAGAGAAGGAAGAGGGAGGGAAGAGGAGGAAAAAGAAAGGGGGGAGGGAGGGAGGGAGGGGGAACGGGAGGGAAGGGAGAGGGAGAGGGAGAGGAGAGGAAGGAGAGGAGGGGGGAGAGGAGGGAAGGTAGAGTGAGCGCTCGCGGATTCAGCGCTCGCTCGTCGCTCTACTCCTCCTCTATCGCGAGCTATATATCGATCTAGCGGCTAGCTCGCGCTCGTCTCTCGCTCTCTCTCTCTGCTCTCTCTCGCTCTCTCTACTCGTTGTCTTCCCGCCTTTATCGAAACCTGACCCCGTCGCCCATCCCAACCGATAATCTCCGCATGAAGCCCCGTATACCCAAGTCCCCGATACCTCCTACCAACGCAGATAGGAAAGCAAAAGCACGAGGAAAACCAAAGGAAAAAGGAAAGCCCGCCCAACAAAAAACGCAAATCCCGGCGCCGACATAGCTGTCTTCCGCATTCATCTTCCGACGGTCGAAGGCGATCCGTGCGAGTCACCTTTGGGAAACATTTGCATAAACACTCTCTGTCTACCTCCTCCTCCTTCCTCCCTCTTTCTCTCTCCCTTCCTCTCTTTCTCTCCCTCTCTCTTTTTCTCTGTCCCCTTCTATCTCTCTTTATCTCTCTTCATATCTCTCTCCCCTCACTCCCCTAAACACTTCTTTTTCATCTCCCTCTCTCTATTCCTCTCTTTCTCTTCATCTCCTCGTCTCTATTCATCTTCATCTCTCTCCTCGCATTCCATCATCTCTTCATCTCGTCTCTCCCAATCAACCTCTTCATCTCTCGATCTTCTATTCATCTCTCCATCTCTCTCTCTATTCATCTCTTCATCTCTCTCTCCATTCATCTCTCATCTCTCTCTCCATTCATCTCTTCATCTCTCCATCCTCTCCCTCTATTATCTCTCCATCGTCTCCTCATCTATTTATCTTTTCCATTCTCTCCTCTCCTCTACTCAAAAACATTCATCTCTTTTTCCTCATCTCCATCGTATTCAATCTCTTCATCTCTTTTTTTTCTCTATTCGAAACCATCAACATCAATCATCAAATCAATCTATCAACAAACATCAACAACAGACACATCAATAAACAATCATTTCACATTCCAAAACAATCACAAAAAAAAAACAACAATTCATTCCAAATCATCCAAAAATTCAAAACAATCATCAACGATCAACAAACACATCACACACATAAACCGCCATCAACAAACATCCCTTCAAACCTCCCACGATCTCATCACCACACTCTCTTTATCTCGTCCCTCGTCTATTCAATAAAACAAACACAATACGCTCTTCAATCTCTCTTCCACGCTCCCTCTCTCCTCGTTCCCTTCACTCCTTCCCCCCCACCCTCCTCGCACTCCTTCCCCATCTCTCTCTCTCCTTCTCTTCCCTCTCTCTAATCATCTCTTTCATCTCTCGGGTCTCCCTCTTCTACTCTCTCCCCTTCCGCTCTCTTCTCTCCTCTCCCCCTGCTCTTTCCCATGTTTAAATCCATAGCTCTTCTCACGACTAAAAACAAAATAACCCATTTCTTCCTTCTTTTTTTTTTCTTTTTTTGCCTCCCTGCTCATCCTCACTGCAAGCATTCCCCCCCGTTTGGCCCTGGGATTTCGCAACAAACCCTTGCAAAAGCGTCGCAAGAGAAGGTCCGCGAATCCCTTCCCTTCGCTCATCGCTTGCTTGGTATGGAGGTGAGAGCGGGCGATGGATCCCATAGCCCACGATTTAAAAACACCCCACAGACAGAGACAGACATACACACACGACCACCGAAGCACGTCATAAAATAAACAGATACACTTATAATAAAAAATAAAAAAAAAAGAAGAAAAAAATACTATGAAGGGAAGGTAAGTACAAACCAACTAACGATGAAAAACATAATTCCCAAAAGACACCTTAATGGAAAGACAAAAAAAAAAAGAAAAAAAAGAAAAAAAAATAATAAGGCAAAAAAAAATTACCTATATTAGCCTCAACCCATCCCGCCCTTGATGGATTAAAAAAACATATCTATTTTATACGCTAGCGAGAGATTCGACGAGCTGTCCGGTTCGCGGCGCTTTCGTCCGTTGCACACGAGCACGGGGGAGGGGGTTGGGGGGAAAGGGGGGGAGTGGGTTAGGGGGTTTCGGTTCCGGAGAGAAAAAAAAGAAAAAAACTCAGCTTCTCCTCCCCTTCTCCTCCTTCTCCTCTGTCTCTTCTTGCAACGAGGGATGCAGATTTGGATCAAGAGAAATATCAAAAATCTAAAACTTCCGCTCATATAGAAGGGAATGGATATAAAGAGGATTGGATGGTTATAGTTACAATGATAATTTAAAAAAAGGATAAAGATATACATAAATAAAATTACACATGCTTAAATATATACATAAAGTATGCACACACACACACACACACACACACACACACACTCACACACACACAACACACACACAAAATTGTGTGTGTATAGATAATATATATATTAGTAGAGTATATGTAATAGATAAGATAGATATAGATTTATAATTAATATTTATATATATAATACTATATGTACCGTATATATATATACATATATGTATATATAAAAATATATATATTAATATATGTATATATCTATAAATATATATATTAACATATATCTATATCTGTATCTAATCTATATCTATATATTAATATACATACATATATAATATAGATATATATATATATATCTATATCTATATATATAGAATATATATATAGTGTGTGTGTGTGTGTGTGTATAAACAGGTTTATGTGTATGTGTATGTGTATGTGTGAGTGTGTGTATGTGTATGTGTATGTTTGCGTGGCGTGTGCGTGTGCGTGTGCGTGTGCGGTGCGTGTTGTTGTGGTGTAATACAGATAATATAATAAATATATGTAATATAAGGCATATATATGTGTAGATGGATAAGATATACACATATAATATATCTATAATATGCACTTATTTAATATTTAATAATAGATATAAATTATATAAATATAACATATATCATAAATATATATAAAATAAACCAATAAACATATAACATAATATCAGAATTTATACAGTGCATATTATATTAAATTAATTAAGATATATTTATATATAATATGGATATATTGATATTTCTATACTTATATATGTTATGTATGACATATACAATAGCATTATATATATGATATTTTAATATATTATTTAATATATGGGTATGTATGTTGGTGTATATAATACATATATACAAATAAATAAAAATAGTGTATTTATATTTTACAGATACATGTGTGTGTGTGTATTTATAAATAAGTTATAGTATATATTATATAGATATTATGCATACATATATGTATGCATATCTAAATATAAATTATATATGAGTAATACATATATATATGATGATATATAGTACAGTATATATACATATTATATAATATATATAAAATATATATTTATATATGTTTTGGTTGTGTGTGTGTGTGTGTGAATATATATAAATACAATGCATATATATATATATAAATTTTATATATATATAACCTACATATAAACAGAGACATATATATATATAATATTATAGCATAGATGTGCATTACATATGCATACGCGCGTGTGTGTGTGTGTGTGTGTGTTGTGTGTTGTTGTGTATGTGTCGTGTGTGTGTGTATTGTGCGTGTGTGTGTGTATTGTGCGCGTGTGTGTGTATTTGGTGCGTGTGTGGTGTGTAATGTGTGCGTGTGGGTGTGTAATGTGTGCGCTGTGTTTATGTGGTGCGTGTGTGGTATTTGCGTGTGTGTGTATGTGTGCGTGTGTGGTGTAGTGTGCGGTGGTGTGTAGGTTGCGGTGGTGATGTGTCGTGTGTGTGTATGTGTCGTGTGTGGAGTCGTGTTTGTGGGTATGTGTGCGTGTGTGTGTAATTGTTTGGCGGTGGTGTGTAGTGGTGTGCGTGTGGTGTAGTTTGTTGTGCGTGTGTGGTATTTGTGTGTGGGGTTTGTATATAGTTGTATGTGTGGTATGTTGGTGTGTGTGAGGTGTGTTGTGTTTTGTGTGATGTGGTATAGTGTTTAGTGTGTGATTGGTGTATGTGTGGGGTTCGTGTGTGTGGATGTTGGATTGGTTGTTAGGAGGGTGGGTTGGTGTATGTGGGGTGGTTGGGTAGGGGTGTGGTTGGGGAGTGTGTGTGTATGTGGATGGTGAGGTGTTGTGAGGGGTGTGGGTGTGGTGTTAGTGTGCGTGTTGTGGGATTGTGTGCGGGTGTGGTTTGGGCTGGGTTGGGAATGGTGAGGGGGGGATGTGAGGGGGGGATAGGGGAGGGGGTGGTAGTGGGGGAGGGGTGCGGGGGGCTGTGGGTGGGTTGTATGATGTGATGTGAGGTGCGTGTGCGGGTGGGGGGTGGGGGTTGGTGTGGAGGGGGGGGGGGGGGTGGGTGGGGGAGGGGGGAGGAGGAAGTGGGGGTGGGGGGGCGTGGGTGTTGGTGTGGGTGTGTTTGGATGGGGGGGGGGGTTGGGGGGGGGGAGGTTGTGTGTTGGTGTTTGGGGGGGATGGGTTGAGGGAGGGGGTGGGGTGTGGGTGGGGGTTGGGTGTGGTGGGTGGGAAGGCAGTGGGGGGTGGTGGTGGGTGGTTTGTGATTTTTTGTGGTTGGTATGTTAGTGTGGTAGTATGATGTAGTTGGTTTGTTAGGTATGTTTGATGTATTTGGGGAGTGGTCGGTTTAATGTAATTGGTATGGTTGGTGGGAGGGTGGGGTGGGGGGGTGGGGGGTTGGGAGGGGGTGGTGGAGGGTGGGTGTGAGTGGGGGTTGGTAGGGTGGGGGGTTGGGAAGGGGGGGGGAGGGTGGTGGGTGTGCGGGGGGGGATGTGCGGTGGGGGATGGAGGGGGTGGGGGAGGGGAGGGGGGTGTGTGGGTGGGGGGGGTGAGATGAGGCAGTGGGGGAGGCGTGACATTTGGGGTGGTTGGGTGGTGGGTTGGGGGGGGAGAGGTTGGGGGGTTGGGGGGAGGTTGGGGGGGTGGGGGAGGGTGGAGGGTGTGGGTGGTGTTTGAGGTGGGGGGAGGGGGGGTGGAGGGGGGGGGGGGGGTGGGGGGGGGGGGGGGAGGGGGGAGGGGAGGTGCGTGGAGTGGGAGGGGGAGTGGGATGGGAGGGGGGAGGGGGGGGGGGGGGAGGGGGGGGGAGGGGGGGGTGGTGGGTGGGGGGGGGGGTGTGGGGGGGGGGGGGGGGGGGGGGGAGGGGGGGGAGGGGGGGTAGGGGGGGGGAGGGGGGGGGAGGGGGGGGAGGGGAGGGGGGGGGGAGGGGGGGTGGGAGGGGGGTTGGGAGGGGGGGTGGAGGGGGGTGGGATGGGGGTGGGAGGGGGGGGGTGAGGGGGGGGGGGAGGGGGGGTGGGAGGAGGGAGGGGGGGGAGGGGGAGGGGGGGGGGGAGGGGGGAGGGTGGGGGGGGGGGGGGGGGGGGGGGGGGTGGGGGGGGGGGGGGGGGGTGTAGTTGGAAATTTAGGTTAAAAAAAAAAAAGAAAGAAGGGTAGTGGGAAGGTTGGAGTTGAGAAGGAAAAAATGATGGGATGAGGAGGAGGAGGATGATCGGAATTAAGAAGAATAGAGGTGGGGATGGTGGGTGGGATATGAAATAATAGAATAAAGGATGAGTAAGAATGGAAAAGAGAAGGAAATAGATGAGGTTTGGTAGTATTGGAATAAAGAGAGAAGGATAAAAAAAAAAAAAAGAGAAGGGAATATGAGAGTGTAGGTGGAGTGTAGTGGGATGATGTTACTATTAGTTTTATAAGATAGAAGGGAGTAAGTAATATATAAATAATGAAAGAAAGAAGAAATAATATAAAAAAATAGAAAGGATAAGAAAGTGAAAATATAAAGGAGGGTAGGTGGATGTTAATATGTTGAGTGAGAGAAAAAGAAAGAAAGGATAAATAAAAAAAGGAGTTAATATAGATAGGTAAGGTTTTTTTGTGATTAAGTGAAGGGATGGGGAGTGGAGGGGGGGAGAAATAGTATAGTAAATAAGTTGAAGTGGTTAAAGATGAAGTAATATTTGTGTGGAGGTATGAGGAGTGGATATTAAGAGAAGTTGGATAGATTGAGTAAGAAAAGTTATAGATATTAAGAATTATATAGTAGTGGTGATTTATGATAATATTGTATAGTGATATATTGGGGTGTATAGATAATTGGTTTTAGGGTTGTTGATAATTTGTATAATATATTTGAAGAAGAATATGGGGGATAGGGGGGGGAGGGTTGGGGAAAGAAAGAATATATTATATAAAGAATAGGAGAAGGTAAAAGTAGGGAATTTAAAAGATAAATGTTTGAGGGAAGTAGGGGTATATATAGGTTTGTAGGGTGGGAGGTGGAGAGATGAATATGGGGGGAGAGAAAGAATAGAGTAGTAAGAAAAAAATAAGTTATGTGGTTTGGATATAGAGGGGGTTATTGGGGAAGGTTAAGTATGGGGGATGGGGAAGATATTTTAATGATGTTATGGAGTGTTTATAGGTAGTGTTGTTTATAGATAAGAAGTATTTTTTTATTTTGTGGGAAGTGAAGGTAGAGAAGAGGATTTGATTGAAAGGAGGGAGTTTGTATATTTAGTTTTTTTTTTAATGAGTATATTTGTTATGGTTTTATGTGTTAGATAATAGGGATGGTAGTTTGAATTTTATTAAAAAAGGAAGATTAGAAAAGGATAATTATATATTGATATGTTATTTGGAGAATTTTATTGGTTAAATTTTGGTTGTATTTTGTGAAGATTATATAAAGTGGTAATGGTGTGTAAGTAATTAAAGAAGAGTAGGAGGAGAGTAGGTGTAGGAAGGGGAGGGAAAGGGTGGGTAGGAGGGGTGTGAAAATGGTGGAAGGGAAGGGTGGGGGGAAGGTGGGGATGGGGAGGAGATATGGGGGGAAGGGGTGGGTTTTGTAGGTTGGGGGTTTTTGAGAGAGGTGTGGTGTTGGTGTGTGTGTGGGTGTTTTTTTTTATATTTTTTATTTTGGGTGTGTATTGGTGGTGTGGATGTGGGTGGGATGTGTGTAGGGTTGTGTTTGTTGTGTAGAAGAGTTGTTAATTGGGTTTTTTGTTTTGTGTGTGTGTGTGTGTGTGTGTGTGTGTT